>NW_020222586.1:231804-271753 GCF_003070985.1 Temnothorax curvispinosus
AGATGCAACATGAATCGGATACAATGTTATTTAAACATCTAAATTGAATATTATATTAAACATACATTTGGATTGCGATTCTTGTCTAACGATTTATATCGAAGGGTAACGTTGTAATTTGTTACTTCTTTTGACTTTGACTCAATTGAAAATATCTTCGATGTTTCTGTTGGATCGGATTTATCTAAAAACATATTTATAATAATTGTCTATATAGGTGACAGGATGTAAATGTCTTACATTTGCTCTCACAATCAGTCGCGTATTTTGTTCCGAAACGGTAATTGTAATAACGACAATATATAAAATATAGTATATATATATCCAAGACATATATCTAAGCGCGTTTCGCTTCTCGGAAGCCGGTTATACAATTATCGCGGCTTACCTTGGCTCCGTCACTCGACGACGACGTGCTCCAGTTTAGCTCCACTACGAAGTATCGAGGACGAACGGATTCTTTCGCTAGCGACGACGCTCTACGAAATTTCTATCGTATAGCTGTATATACCAGTTGAAGCAATTGACAACGAATTTTCGATCTGCGAATCCATCGTTTTATTTACGTACGTTTAATTACATACCTTGAAAAGCGATCGATTGCGCGTGCAATTTTGTGGCCGAAAACAATTCGAAAACCGATATCTGTTTTCGAGAAGAAAAGGATTTCGCGAACCGTACAGCTGTGTAGTTCCAAAGAGAAAGACCAAGACTAACAAGTTGTAAAAAAAGAAATTATGTACTTCTATTATAATTTAAAAATTATTACTTGTAATATATAGGGGTATGTATTCGAAGGTATACAGATCTTTTCATTACGTATTAGCTAATTTACTTAAGACAACACGTGTTCTACAATACAAATTTACACGGATTAATTTATTATTCACACAGTACAGCCACATGAGAAGAATCAAAAGTAATTAATCATTCAAAGAAGGCCAACCAACGACACAATCGTGCGGCTTTAATGGTTCTCTTCTATTCGCGCTATTCAATATCTCCACTTTGCCGCTTCTCGCAAGCCAGCGGATGTTGATTATCGCGTTCTTTATTCCCATTGATTCTACTTGCGATGGCAGATTGGCAAATTATGATAATAATCTTCACTCTTTGCATTTACCGGAAATATGTCTCTTATTAAACATACGCTCGTGAAAATGAGTTTAATTTAAATCTAAATCACGGCGACGCAACGCCGAGGGAGAAGTACGCTGATCGATTCCAAATTTCGAGTGTCGAAGAGGTGTGAGTGCCTTTCTTACATTGTTCAGCAGGCGGGACCGTTTCGCGCACGGTCCCCCCCGAATGGAGGGCGCCCACCATCTTTGTATAAAGGCAGCTAAACTCCTAAAATCAATCCCTAATGAAATTAACGATCGCCACGTTGCTCGTAGTTGCCCCGGGGGCCAGGTGGATCCCTGCCTGGCGGAAACCCCCTCGGCGCGGAGCCCCTTCACGAAGGCCGAAAAGTCACACCCCAGTCACACCAGCTAACCAATCAAGGTCGAGAAGTAAGCGAAGTCGTTTGGTACGCGTCGATTGGTTAAGTTTCCGGCGCGTTGATTGCCCAGGAAATTATTTTGTGCGTGTCCAGGACGCACGTGTTGAGCGTGGCCCAGGCCTCAAGGCTATTCGCAGATGGAGATATTTCCCATAGTGGCAGTCACGTATGGTGGCGGTAATTGTTTCACGCTGATGCTCGTGCTGCCGCTCCGAGCTTTGTTCGAAGTCGTCGTTTTGTCGCTACAGGACACGTTAAGTGGCGCGCATCGACGTGAGTTGACGTAGATCATGATCGCGAGTCCAGCGAGTCCCCGAAGCCGGATTTAATTTCGCGCCCGGAACGCAACGTAAGCGTCGTATACGTTCACCACGAACGCTTACGAACGAAATGCGATGTAATAAATAGCGCTTGTCGTAACGTCACACACGCAATCTCTAAACGTTACACGCGATTTCAAGATGATCGTTATTACCGTCGAGAATGAAATATGAAATGTTCCCTTGACACATTCCGTGCCGACCACCGGTGGTCCACGCTAAACTTTCCATTCATGCCGTTTAATATTTGAATGTAGAATAGTCAATCACATAGTATACCTTTTGATAGTATATGCGGCCTGTGAATGGACAGTTGCGCAAAAGCAGCGCGATTCGAAACGTGTAAATCAGCTTGGATCAGCCGTGGATATTTTCTGCGACTCTGAAAAGCTCAAAATGGAACGAAAATCATGCGTTATCCATTGATCTAGGAAAAGTTTTTTTTTATTTAAAAAGTACACAAGATTGCCAGTCCAGCCTTGATGCTCGACGAGATGAAACTTTGCAGGCGATTGCACTGTTTGCACCTGTTTGCAAAATCCACGCGGATGCAATAATTGCGCATCGCCTGTCGGTACTCCGTGAATGCTATATCAATTTATAGTGTATCGATACACCGTCGTAATAATCGATATTATATAATCACGTCATAAATCATACGTATAGGTGCGCGCGCCGCCGAGAGTGTGCCTCTCATTAGAATCACGGACGCGGCGGGACGGTTGCATCGCTCGTGCACGAAATGATTTCTCCAAACAGCCCGCGGCTGTGGATAATAGCGAATCGCCAGACCGGCATCGACGAGAGTTTCTTTTCTCTAACTTTACGACACGGATGAATTAACGACGAGCATCGGCGAGCCTATCTGTCTTCAGCTCGTTTGTGTTTGTCGTCAGCTTGCTTTCTTCTTCCTTCTGCTTCCTCCATCGATGTTCGAGTTCCCTTTCTCTCTCTTTCTTTGCTTTCCGTCCCTTTACTTAGCAATCTCAAACTTAAAGCTCGAACTTGATAAAAGTAACATTTTTGTCATGAGAATTTATTCTCATGATTGATAGGTGCAAAAACATATGTTTGTCGTAAACGATTTAAAATCCATAAAATAAGGCGTGACGAAGTTTTAATGTCGTAATTAAGGTTCTTTCGCGATCATTTATTTCTTTACGTGTTTTTGTGATTATAGATAATAGAATATGAGAAATGCTGTCGATTGCTTTGACACGCACGGCAACGTTTCCCAGAATTTTAAATTAATATTTAGTTTTCAGTTGGATAAATTTTTGCATTAGATCTAATCGTTATTCATGATTGTTAAAGAGAGGATTCACTACACGTAATGTATGAATGTGAAGTGCATCTTGAGCAATTGCTATAGGAATGGAGAATTGCAATTAATAATTTAACGAAAAAAAGAAAAGGAGGAGGGAGGGAGAGAGAGAGAAATGATCGTTTTTATGTAATATTAATGAACCCTGGCGTCGCACGTGACATGCGCCAATTTTAATGCGTACTATCTGCAAGTCATGAACATATATCAATTTGCTATCTGTACATCTAAATGAACATTTCCAGCTACGTCATTGCTCAATCATCGAGCGTGTATATTGATTGTAGAGGCATTTCGTCAGTCCATCTTCTAATTGACATACTTTTCATTTGTCATATTCTTCTTTTAATAATTTGGGAAAAAAACCCACGAGGCAAATAACTTCCCCGTCATTAATACTTTATTATAATGAATTTATTACAATTAGTCAATGAGGTGCTATTTGATAATATTAATGATATCGTTATTTCTTCAACAGTTAGAAATGACATTTATATACAAGACATTACATAAGCTGTTATTACGTTAGACAATATTATTAACTCGATTTAAATAGCTTTCTATATAATGAGCCGGCAATTATACATATGTCGGTGTATACGTCTCATCAAGGACCTTGAACACACGCCTTATTCATGTTGTATCCATAAAAATTTCTAATATCGCTATTGTAAGATTTCCTTTCTTTTTTTTTATTAATGTAATAATAATCGCTTCTAATAACGTGATTATTAAACTTGTTTCCGAGTTTTCAAGGGCAATTGAAAGAAAGACTATCGTCGTTCTTGTAATAAATCGACATCGATTGAACGACGCCGTATTAAATTATTATCGCTGTCTTTTTAAATGTTATACACTTACCTTTTGTACATTGCTTTCGCTAATGCTCTTTATGCAGATAACAAGAACCACCTTTATCTTAAAAATTGGCTCGTAAAGAACGACATAAGAGATCAATGGAGCGCGCATCTCGAAAGACGGCGCTCTGTTCGAAGAAAGATGTCGACGGGACGAACTTAGGCAACATGAGAAAGTAACTGGATCGAAAGAGATGTTTTCGTTTCCTTTTCTTTTTTTTTCAATCCATGATTTTATAATGAAAGGCTCATACGACGGCGCTCATTCTCTTAGCGATTAAATTGGAGCACAACTTTGCCTTAACATATCATTACACTATATTATCTTATTATCTCTCTTATCGAATTTAATTAAAATACTGTATTCAGTCTTCAGCTTCACCCTAGACGACTCAATTGAATTAACTAACCATGCGCCTTGTGAATATTTTATTACGTATTCAATTGTATCTTGAGTGTACTATCTTTCGACACAAACGAAGGAATCTTTTCTCAGTTTATTTTAAGGATTATAAACAGGAGAATATCATAAACATTCAGCTATCAAGTTTTAAGACGCAATGAAATTATATCTAATACATCGTATTTATTAATAACGTTAATAACTCAAAATAGAAAAATGAATTTATCATTGCCTATTATCTACATGGCATACTCGATAATAACCATGCAACGTCTGTACGTCTAATGGACTCTATATGCGACTTTAATGGACGGTATTGTGCTCAGCTTTTATTAATTTTGATGTGCAATCGCGGTAACTTCCTTAACTCCCCACTCTACCGAACATGGATTCTGCATATTATCATGTCTGCATGTGGTTCTCACGACCACACCGGTTTTCCAAGAAAACCAAGAGGACACGTGCATGCCCACCTACGGCGAAATTGTCGCGTTTCGCCACCGTCGCAGTTGTTACATTGATGGCCAATGTGTTCCTCACAACCGCCTTGGTAGCCTCCTCTCGATCGCTTCCATTGGAATGAAAATTACACCGGCCCGACCTGCAATCGCTATTAGCCGCCGAGGATACGCCTGCGGAACGCTGCTACCGTGCCGGCGAACGACGCGAGTCGCACATATACGTGCCTGCCCAGACTTTTCCTCAAGCGCTGGAAATAACGGCTCGTCCACCAGGACGGGAGTGAAAACGCAATGAAATCATCCGGAGACAAGCACAATGCAGTTAAATAGCTGGACACAAACACCTAGATTGCGACGTATCCAAAGTTCGTCGCAATCATAGTGGCGGTGTCGAGAATGTTGCCTTGTTAATGTCACTCTTCTACGAATCTGACTGAGTTTCATGAGGCGGAAAGATAAAGAGAGAGAGAGAGAGAGAGAGAGAGAGAGAGAGAACGAGAAGAAAAAGCGACAACGATTTATAACACGGAGTCTCTGTAATAAATGCGGCGCGTCGCCGGGCATAGCTTTTAGCTTCACATTTGCGTTGCTACATTTCCTCCTGCAACGGCGACGTGTATTTTCCCGCGCGCGAACGATTAATTTCTTCCTTGGCTATCGCGTAGTCGCGGTTGTTGTGACTCCTTGTAACGCGAAAGAAATCCCATAGCGAGATAAGGGGGAAGGCAAAATCGACGACGGTCGGCTGAATGGTGGATGCGAGCGGAGAACAGACGGGTTCTCTGAGCGAGCGAGGCGAGCGAGGCGAGCGAATCTCCGCCTTCGTATCGTCTTAGACCATTGTTGTTTATGATCTATCTCGTTAGACATTCTATGAACCGCGGCTCTATGACGGGGAATACCTGGCCGCGATCAAAACCGGCCGGCGCGCGTTGTTGTGCAACGCGTTGTGCGGAACGTAAGTTTGCGTTACTTAACCGCCGACTGAGATCTTTCTTTGATCGAACCCCGTGGTTCGCGAGCGAGCGGCGAATCTAATCTCGCGAGTATCGCATCTTTTGTCAAGATCGCCGACGCGTCGGTACATTCATCTTCGATGTTTCCTCTCCCCTTTACAAGCGATTCTCTTATTTATTACCGTGATTGTCGGTTTTAGCGAATACCTACAGATCTCAATTATCATTCTCCCATCGGAACTCATTTTTCGGATCAGCTATAGATAGATTTTTGCTTATAAAAACTTTATTTGAGATTTTAATAAGGGTCTCGCGCGACAAGCGGTATGATTTTTAAGACGAATTTTCGAGCACAGCTCGAAATGTATTACTGACGCAATGATATACCATCTCGACGTTTCCATTCAACCTCGTTTCAACGAAACGAGCGCCGATTAGCCAACAATCCCGATGAACCAAGTCATACAAATAGACGCGCATTTATCGCGCTGACGCGGACGACGAAACCTTTCCGCACCGATTTCACCTTGCGGATCGTATTTATCTTATTTAACAAGATCCCCCACTCGTGCGTGTCATAAAATAGAAACGGCGAGCGGCTCTCATGCCGCCGAGAGACTCTTGATGGTTAAGCGGCCGCTTATTGTCATCACCTTTGACTCTCGACAATGTTACTGCACTTAGAGACGGTTGTAAAGCTGCAATATGTTGTTCGAACGCTAGCGCCTAGCTTGCGCGACAGCTTCGCCTTTTACGGCAAACTACCTGTCTGTCGGCCCGTTGCTCAGCAGCCGACGGCGATGAGATGAGCAGCTGATCCGCGCGGCTGCATCGATTTATCACTTTTCCACGCTATCGACTTCGAAGTGGAATTTAATTAAGCCGCCCACGGCTCACGACTCGCGCGGTCGATGGTTTTACGAGCCGCTCGTCGATGAAGCGTATAGCTTTAGTCGCCGCGCCGCATTTCCCAATAACCCTCTCGCGCGCACATGCGTTTGAGGCGACTCCTAATTAGGATTAAATAGAAACGATTATGCAAATGGAGATTTGCTTACCGCGGTCTTGCACACGCCGCCTAGTTGCGCTCGTTAAGACTATAAATAATTCCTATAGGCTTTACTCTAGCGGTACCGTTTACTCGCTCGTTGAAATTGTCTCTCATCCTTATCCATTCCGATAAAAATCACGTTGCAATTTTCTTGACGTTATCAGAATTCATAATATTCTCAACTACCTGTGTAATAAAGATGACGGACAACGATGCTAAGCGTGCTTAAGATCCATACGTAAAAAGATTGTAATATCGTCTATTATCGAGCTATTAGAAATTTTTCTAATGATGTTGTTTAATCAGTCTGCAACCTGTTTTTAATGACATACGATCAAGTTATGCCAGAAATTTGATTGAAAATTACTTAATATTCGTAATTTCAGCACGCTATAAAAACTTTTATTTTAACTAGATGTATGTGTAACACCTCGACGCATTCAGAGGAATAAGGAATTATACCGATCGAATTCTTTTGTATTACGTAATAATTGAATGCGTTAGGCGATACAATGGAAAACATAAGCTCCGTATTCTAACGTGGATTGATATTTTTAATAATGGCATGTACAATGAGTCATAGCAACTTTTATCGTTCATTGAACGATAATTTAGTCTGCGAAAAGTTACAAACTGGATCACACGTTATTTTAGTAATCTCATAATTCACAAAATTACTACTCTACGTTAGTACTATAATTGCAAATGCAACATTTTCTTAGAATGTAAATCTGTGAATATACGTATGTTAAAGTAATAAGATTTATTCTCCTAGTTAGCATTTTATTAAATTAATGTTGGAAATCTATGTACATAGGTTTGCTGTTTACTTCAAACATATTATTACAAATATTATTCAGATAAATAAATCTTTTTATAAATTTAAGCATATTTTATGTATCTTTTATATCATTTTCAATAATGTCTGATAGAGAAAAATTGAAATTTTTTAATCATCATCAATCATTTCTTCAAAGATACAAGAAAATTTATAAAATTATTTAAATTCAATTATGTTACAACACTTTAGTACAGTATCTTTTATATTTCTCTAAACGGAGAAATCTAAAATTCTGTGTCATTTTACAATACAAATGCGGAAAAGACCAATGCACTCGAAGTAATTTTTATTCACTTATTCCGCTCGATGCTTCGGGCACGATTCGAGACAGGAGAAAAGCTCGTGTTACGAGCCGAGTCTCTTCTCATAGGTTTCTTCGGAGATATTTCTCGGAACAGACGCGCAAGAACGCGAAGACGTAAGAACGTAAAGTGTTTCCTGTGTCATGGTCGCGCGTGATTCAGGCTGCTGTGTAATCGAGAGACTCCAGACGGTATAAACGGTTGCGAACGATATATATACAAACTATGCGCGAACAAACTTGAATATTATAGATCCTAACGCGCGTTTCGTATACGAGTTATCGAGCCGATCTGCAATTATTAATCGAGGGACAAACCGCACGACGTTTCGTTCCGCGACGCGCTGCGCTCGCAGGCTGAATCTGCGATAGCCGTATAGCCTTAGCGCATTGACAAATTATCTAGCGTTATTTTCCCGAGCACTATCTAAAGGTCTGAAATACGACGACGGCAATTTTATGAGAAAGAGACTCAAGTGCGTGTCACGAGTGCGTTGTTGCTCGAAGAGAAGCGGAGCACATCTCGGAGCGTGTATACGACGCTCGCGATTGTTATCTCGATAACTCGCGCATTCGTAGACACAGTTCGCTGCTGAATACATTCATAATTATTATCATTTGTAGGAATTCTATTTCTCAGTGTTCCCGAAATCCTGGGACGAAAGAGAAGATATCTCAGTTTTGTATAATATATAAATATTATATAACTATATGCTTATATACATATAATGTATAAATATACAATATATATTATATTTAACCCTCAATTAGCACACATGTGCTAATTCGCACCACTTTTTTTTCGTTCAGCACTTATATATTTCAATTTTTCATATAAAAATCATTTCTTTTTCGTAAAATAAAGTGCACTACTCAATTGCCAGGGAAATTTTACATAAATTTTTATTAAAAATGACTGAGATACGACAGTTAAAAGTTGTCAAAATCTCAAATCGCACTAGTGTGGCATTTGAGGTGGCCCAACCGAGGTGTGCTAATTGAGGGTTAATGCTACATCAATATATTACGCAAGAATTAAGAGTAAGCATGACAACGAGATCAATCATGATTTATTGGAGACGAATCTCGAATCAAGTTCTTATACGAATCCGCTTATTCCTGCCACGGTTATCGAATTACCCGACATAGAAGTGAGTAATTAAGCGGCGATAGAGAGATAGTGGCATCCGTCCGATGAGTGAGACGGTTTTGCAATTCACACGGCGAAAGGTTACGGCAGCTCACAATAATTATACGCTTTGCACTATAGATGCCGACCCGACGGATAAAATAAGCGAAGCCTGAGCTATTCTCATTAAATAAATTAATAATACGTTCGTAAACCGTTACTAGAATCGAGATAAGTGTTCGAGATAGCAACATCGGACGGTTAGAAATGCTCGCAGCACTTAGGCGTTCTCTAAATGATGTTCTCTAACGACGCGTACGTGCCGCCGTTGGTACTTGACGAACTGAATCACAACTGTCTTTCGAAAACTACGCGTTTCGCGATAGATTTTGCAAGATTTCAATTAAACGCGACCATAAATTCGGCGGATATACGTCAAGTCTCGGATTGCGACAGCAATGAAAACAGGGCAGCTATACTTCGGATTATTCCACCATTCGTAAATTCCGCGTAAATTTAGTTGGTTTCGCATTGCAGAACTGCGTTCAATTTTAAATGAGTATCATCTACGAATTACGATGAATCTGTTTATGCAAGGATCGAGCAAAACAACGCGTTGCAATCAGCTGCGATCCATGATACAAGAATATATAGGTATAGTAATATAGTACAAAGCATACTCGAATCTTGAACGAGGAAGATTAAAATCATCCACAAATAACAATGCTTGAGGTCGGTCGACAGCGAATACTTCCGGTAGGAATAGCCAAGCGCGATCGGGTGAAAAAAGGGGAGAAAGAGATATATCATCGTGCGAAGGGAGGAAAAAGTAGATAATATTAACGTCCCCCCCGATATTCCTAAGTGCCAAAGTATACGTTGAGAGGAAAAAAAAGGGACGATACTTGTCTTAATGTAACCCGTATAAAACCCGTACTTAACGTGTCCGCTAATATCAGGCCCGGGAAAGAACGAGGAGGGAACGCACGCTTGACGGCGCGAGTCACGGAGATCGTGTACCCGCCGACACCCGTCGTTTCTTCCTTTCTTCCCATCCTCCCTCCTCTCCGTTCCTCTCTCCGACATCATTTCGATGTTACCAAATTGTTCGACCAACGCCGGCTGCCAGAACCGTTACGCATCCGTTCCTTTTCTCTCTCTCTTTCTATCTTTCCACCGCGGCTTCCTCTCGAACGTTATAATTTATAAGCTCGACAAGTCGACCTATTTGGTGCGCACGGAAATTGATTATTCGTTTGACCGGCCGGATCGAGACATCGACAGGGATCGATACCGGCAGTCATAGATAATACGGACAACTTGTTTACTTTCTCCCCTTCGCTCGCCCGCGATGCTCGGCACGGCCGCAGCCGCGGCGAGGACCTGAACGACGACTTCGACGTTTGCCGTGCTTGAATATCAAGCTCTGTATTTTCGAGGCGACGTACGCCCTCGGCGTACAACTCGGCACGTCGCAATCGCCCTTTACGTTTTGACGAGTAACGAGACGAACGCGTCGCGTCGCGCCGCAGGAGCGATAGGAACGAGAATGGTACGCTCGGCAAAAATGCCATGAGATATCTATCGGTTAGATTTATAGAGCCGTCCTCGTGTATCTGTCATAACAGGCTGACATTAACTCGCTGAATGACGGTGCGTTTAGTCGAAGCCTCGGCGATGTATCAAGCGAAACGCGGCGATAGTTGGTATTAAGACAATAAATATTCCACGGTGAATTTCTCCGTTCGCAAGGCAGGACTGTATTTTTCTTTTCGTCATGCCATTTAAGTTACATATCGCATTACGTTTCCTGTACATTTGCAGCAGGAAACTTTCCTTTAAATAGAGGTTCTTGTATCACGGGGAATTTGCGTTTCTCTTGATTAGTAAAAGACGAGGTCAGGATTTCGTCCGCATGAAATGTCTCTCTCGTTCAGCAGTTTCCTTGTATCGAAACGTAAAATTTTGACGCAAGATACATCCCTCGTGCGTTGGCGAAGATGAAGAGCCCCGGCGAGTTATAAGTTGACCATCTCTTTGCCATGTAATAACGCGCTTTGTACGGGCCCCAAGACACGATATTAAGCATTCCAGGGCAACGATGCAATAATGCGGGGCTGGCCGATGCATAGGAGCTAAAACAGGAACGGTACGGGCGAATTTAAAATATTCGCCGAAGATATTGCCCCGATCACGTAAATACACGTATACAACACATACAGAAAGAGAGAGAGAGAGAGAGAGAGAGAGAGAGAGAGAGAGAGAAGAGAAAAAGGGAGGGAGAGAAGCTGTATAACATAATTTCGGATCGGAGGATCTTTGGTTCCGGTATTTCTTGCTCCACCGAGTTGCGAATCTCTCACTTTGACCTACGAGAATGGACTATACGGCAGTCTTAACTGGATTATTACATTCCTTCGTCCGCTGGACGAAACTGATTATTATCGTTCTGTCGACGGGAACGAAAACGGGATATCGGGATAAATCGTGAGAAATTTCGCGAGATCTACGTGACATCGATCGCGATATCGCCTCGCCGGAATTCATTTCTCATTCCCGAAGTATAACGAACTCCATTAATAAAACTCGTTTGGACGCTCGTTAGATGAAAAAGTTGAGCTGGGCCCCCGATAACTCCGGGTAAATCTTTCCTCGACTCATTAGAGCTATTAAGTCGCGCCATTACACCGATTGCTTATCGATGATGTAACTTATCGATGGGAGGAGATCGTAACGGTCGCACCGGCTGTGCGAACTGAAAATCTATCAATGTATTTCAGCTATGAGTAATGCCAAGGTATTCATTCATTTGCCGAGATATTCCAGCGATCTTGCGATCCATGCGCAATATGTCGAACGTAATATATTCGATTAGCATACACCAAACATCTACTAAATAAGATAATTAAGTAGTACACGAAAGGTAGTTTGTCGAAATTTTATCTTTCTTTATTATAAGCAATTATATCCATTAAATATCTCATACATATCATCTGCTATTTTATTGACGCGTCTTAAAATTTTATCAACGCATTAATCTTGTGCGTAGACAGTTCTTTGATGATCCTAATTTTAATATTCTTACAACATATTCAATTAACATACACCAAAGGTCTACTGCGAATAAGATAATTAAGTGTATTAAGGTACATATTTTATTTTTCTTTATTATACGCAATTATATATGTATGAAATATCTTATACGTATTATTTGCTATTTTATTGACGTTCCGAGATTTTTAACACATTTTGACATTTTGCCTCTTGTTGATAGATATAGTTCCTTATTTTATTTTATTTCTATTTCCTTATTTCTTACGAAGGGTCCGTTTTATGCTTAAAGTACGATATATGCCAAATAGATATTTTGATATTCTTGATAGAATCTTAAGGCTACTCTAACCGTTACATTTTAAATTTTGCAGATATGAAACCTTCGGACAGGAGCGAGAAGGCTATGTTGTCCGGAAACGCGCAACCGTCGGACGTATTCTGTTCGGTCCCAGGACGATTATCGTTACTAAGCAGCACCAGCAAGTACAAAGTTACGGTAGCGGAGGTACAAAGACGACTGTCGCCGCCGGAATGTTTGAACGCGAGTCTCCTCGGTGGCGTGTTACGAAGGTAAGAGACCGATTTAAAAGCGATTTTTTATTGCGCACAAATAAATCTCGCGCGCAAAAATAAATACATCGATCGCTCGCGTTTCCCTGTCATGTTTCCCCGTTCGCGATAAGTTGAGATTCGTCGATTCGCATGGGTGCAATAATTCTCTTGTCCCTTTTCACTTTTTTCCCCAGCACAGTTCTCTCGATAAAGATAGACAGAGAAGGAGCGGTTCATTCATCCGTTTTTAATCACGCACGTTTCGAGCGCTCGGGCTCTCGGCGATCCATAAGCAAACCGTTAGAATAATTTGGCATTACACGCGAGAAATTAAATGTCGTTGCCATGAGAATCGGCTTTCACAAAATGGAGATCCACATAGGTAGCCGATACCGTTGTCTAAAAAAATCGTAAAAATTGTAGAAAAAAACACCAAAATTTAAACTATCTAAAATTAACATTTTTACCAAAGAAAATTCCGTGTCAATATGATATCAAGAAATTTGCGGACTTAAAAGAAATATGAGAAGCGTCCAGTCTACGTGCATCGATATGATGATATGAATCTCTTGCGCGTTCGCTTGCGGGCTTCTTATACTTTAAGTCGATCGTATGCGCGCGGAATGAAAATGTGGGGCTCGATCGCGATTTCTCATGAATAGGTATTCCGTCGCGCGCCGAGGCGACACGCGAGATAACCGGTGCAGCATCCCGCTTCCTACGGAGCGGAGGCGCACAGGCGCATTGAAGACGCAACAATCCGCGGTCCCGGATATATGTATCGCGCTCTGTTACGGCTCGCCGCCGCGGTTGTTGCGGCCGCGCGGTAAGAAATGAAATACGAAACGCACGGCGCGTTGCACATTACCGCCGACATTTCCGGCCACCGTTTCGAGGTAATCGGTATAACTGACACGGGGCGCGATCGGGACAATGCGGGCGCGCGTATAAAAGATCGCGAGACGCACGCTGTTACACGGCTTTATCCGCGGGACTAATTAATAAACCCGCGCGCGTTCAGCTCATCCGGCCCTCTCATGTGCCCAACCGCGGGCACAGACAGCCACCTGATTTATAGACGCTCCTCTCACATGCGAGAGCACCCCGCCTTTATCTGATTCGCCGTTTTATCCGGCTAGACTCTAGAGCAACGCTCATTGCGCAATGCTTTATCACCAAAGGCATGGATAAATCGCCGTGCAAGCGGCCAGATACACTTCCACGCACTCTGCAAGACTTTTCACGGACTGGATCCCTCTCTCGCAACAGGCATTACGAAATTACCGTTGAGGCATCGCGAAATCGCGTGCGCCTCGCTTCATTACTTTGCGGTCTTCCGGGAGAATACGCATTCTCCCGGGAAAATTCATAATGTTGCAAATAAGCTTGCGGAAAAAGCTCAACAAATTTGTTATACAGCATCTTGATTTGCTAGACGTTGAATATACCCGATTAAATAATAATATAATTTTTTTAATAATATCCTACAAGAAATTTGTATAAAATATAATTAGAATTATCATTAACGATTAAAAAAAATTACGAATAACTGTTTAATAAGCTTCGTTGGGTCCGTGCTAATTCTGCATTATCAGTCATAAAATGCACGTTTAAAGGAAAGAGCACACCTTTCGCGAAATAAATGTTGCCTAACACCACGCATTTCGCATATCCCGCGAACCGTTTCGCCAGAGTGACGGAGCGCGGCAAATCTTTCTTGTTCGCGGAGCGGACCGCTAATAAAGCGGACCGATCTATACCGCCGATGCAAATGAGACATTAATAACCCGTGCGGCTGCGAGTGTCAATTCCTCGGCGTGCGAGCGAGCGCGCCTCGAGGCGAGCGCGCGGCATCTCGCACCGGTCGCGACGTTATAATTCATCCGTTCGCATAGCGATCTGACCGATAATTACACGCGCGTTGGTCCGAGACTCGCCACCACAGATTCTCACTCTTTCTCTCCTCTCCCCGTATCCTCCCTTTTGTCTCTCCCACCTAGGTCCTCGGTCTCGTTCGCGGCGATTCGCGTCCATGAGAGGTCCAGGATCGTCGCTCGCAATACGCCGCGAGAGATCATCTCGCGAAGATCGATCGCACCGTATCGTTGCCCTTGCCACGCACGTGTGTACGCGCGAGCGTTTTTGTCGAAGGTCCGTGCCTCCCGTTTTTGTTTTCACACTGACCGATTTTTGATCGCCCTGAGCTCCGTGTTTTGCAACGCACGCTTTCTCACGCGCACAAGTGTGCGCTCTATTTAATTTTATCTCATTGTACGTACGCGCGTCGGACTTGTACAAATCAGGTACCAGCGTCCTGGTGCCAATTGGTAACGTCTACTAGGAATATCGTGGACTCGCTATCGAGTAATATAAAAGATTCGAATAACACTGTCAATCGACTTCTTTGTTACGAGGCGGGATAGGCAACACAGGTAAATATAAAGCAAAGATGGATATACGAGTTATATTACGACAAAAAGAAAGCAAGAAACTTGTCGAAATAATATTACATCTAAATCGATGATATCAAAACATACGGAGGGTCACGAAAAGAATTGAATTTTACACAATTTGCAAATGTATTATCTTTTGCAAGTTATTATAGTAAAAAAATGCACATTATATGCTTTGGATGCATTCTTTCGTAATTTTTCCGTGTTTAATATATCCTGGGACGTTCGACTTTCAAACTTCGACGCGAAACAGCCTTTGGGCGCTCTATCGCGAATCTGAAATTTACCTGAGATTAGCAAAACTCTCACCTGCTCTGTAAATTACTGTCGGACAGACTTCCACGATTGATCACCATCTGCTTGGAAGTCTGAAAATCACGCGCACAAGGTCGCTCAAGCTTGAGAACAAGGCTGACTTCCGCCGTAGGACAAAAGTTCTATTGATCTAGAATTTATTTGTCTGTTTTTCTTTACTGCAATGTATTCAGATTAAAAAAGACATTATGCGTACATTGATTATTATGAGCTATAGTCATGCTAATATAGTAGTTAAGTTTCACTTTTGCGACAAAAAACTAATGATGGCGTAGAGAATCTATCGCATATTCTCTCGGCGCGACTCTCATTAAATCTGTTAATCGTAGAAATACAGCGTCGGTCGATCAATCAATTTGTCGATCTAATTTATTTGCGCGAGCAACATTTCAGTATCACTTCCTCGATTGACTAAAAGGCGTCGATAAAAAGAAGTACAAAACAGTTTTTTGAATCACGTCAGAATGTTCTATTCAGATATTATCTTAGCGTAATTCGAGCTATTTATAAATTATAAAGCAAAGTTTAATTATTTGGTTTTCATGATAGAAAAAGAGAAAAATCTAAAAAATAATATAATTATTATAGTATTTTACTATTAATATTAATTTTTACTATTCGTTATTCCAAATCTATGAGAGACATATGACATATAATCTATGTTAATTTTAAGTTAATGAAGAGTTCTAGAAAGTTAATAACGTAACGATATAATATTAACGAAAAAAATAGATATATTTTTAAATATATATTGTTTAAATGTTCATTTTAATATATTAAATATGAAATCAGCAAGGAAGTATTGGAAACCTTGAATATTTCAGTAAATTACGTGCAACATTCCGCTCGCATATATGAATGCGTTATTCTTTACCGTCCGCTTTATTCTCGCGAAACGAACGACGGAGGATATTTGAATGATCCTTGATCATCAAGTCCTTTGGTTTTCTGACGTCGCGTGGCGTCAGTAGACGATTAACGATGCTAGGCGTTCGAGGACGTCTCGAGCAATCAGAGGGAGCAAGGGATCCCACCATTCAAGATCTTCCTATCGGTGGAGTCGCCGAGGACGCCGAGGGTTGCGAATCTCTCGCGGAAACCCTCACGTAAAGGAGAACGATGCGTTTGAATGGGACGAGGATTCTTCTCGGGACAAATCTCCGGTAATGAGTCGCAGCATCGTTTCCGTCACGTACCGAGGAACGACAGCGATCGTTAAGTATCGAGAATTCGATCCGGTCACACGACCGCGGTCAATTACATTCGTCTGATTCGTCGAAATTCTTCCGCTCTGCGTCGGAACATGCGGAATCAGCCCGTGTCTGCTCGATCGTATGTAATCAATGACGATTATCATGTCGTTTGAAACCAATTTTGAAATCTGCGTGCATCGATTTATGTATATAGTTTGATTATGAGGTATGAATTACTTTATATAAATTGCGACGAACGGAACTATAGGCGGAAACTAGAGCGCATGTTGGAAACTTTCAGCAGTTCTGGCAGTTTAATATCCAATCTTGAGTTTTTTATTGTAATGTGATGATATAAATTAGAAGGAGAAAAATTATGAAACATGACGTTTGTTCGAATGACCGTTAATAATATAATTTAAATTAATTAAATTTTTAACAATTATTAAGATGTTTTAACATATTACAAAGCTTTACCCACATTTAACAAATAAATAAAAGAATACAATGTGACGATTTATATGTTCTGTAATATATATTACAACGTACTCTTAAAACATGGATGCTAAACTTTTATGCGTTCCCACATCTTTCAGATAAAAAGTACATAAAAATACGATCTTAGTCGCAGAGGTAATTAATATATAGATAATTAATCGCTCTCTTTTCAATTCTATTCGAAAATGTACCTATACAATATCGCCAAATAATAACACGGCAGAGTGCGATTCAGAGAAAATAAAACGAGCGAAATGTAGAACGTAAATTCGGAGGACTGGTGGAGCCGATATTAAAAACCTGTAGCGGTAAAATGTATTAATTGCCGAGCGAGACGAAAGATTACCGGGCGGACCGGGCAGCCGAACCGAACAAAGGTAGGCGATACGCGTTACCGTTATAACAGGCCAAGATGATGGATGGACAGGGTGTGTTAAGAAAAAAGTCCCTGCTACTATCGCGTTCCCGTTGATGTTCCACGAAAAAAAATTTACTTCGCAGCTTCTTACTTCGCCGGTGGATTAACGACACAAAGTCGCTGTCCGGTTTGTAAAAGGATTAAAACGCAATTCTTGATGATGTCTCGATAGACTTCGTCTGAAAGAACACGTGAGACACATCCGATACACAACTCAGTATGAAGAAAAAGAGGACGATTGAAATTTTTAGTATAGAAGCATATATTTAATTAATAAAAGTTATTTATTCTTTATAAAATTTATATAAAAATATGTATTTATTCGATACGATATTAATCAAACTACTTGCGTTATTCAATATCGAAAGGACGTACACATTGTCCTTGTATCCTTTAATAAAGAGCTATTTATTTAGCTAATGAAACTTTCTAAAGGTATTTAACATAGAAATTTGCCAATACTTCTCATTTGTAACTTGAATCACGATTTTAGCCTTACAATTAATGTTAATCGTCATCAAACGCTCTTTGAAACAACGAATGAACGGCGCGTCTAATTAATCGAAATCACGATTACAGCGAAAAAGTCTTTACTTCTTTAATTAATCGTGAAACATAAACGTTTCAGCTTTACGATCGCACACGGGTCGCTACGTCGCCCAATGATTAACCCAGATACATGTGTCGGAGGAGACCATAAAAGTATTGATAAAAATTCTATTCGCCTGATGTGCTCACGCTTTTGCTTGAATAGCACACTCTGTGCGAAGAACACAGTGCTTCTTTCTTTCAGGCTCGATCTTATTCCGCAAAACGCACGTGCATGAACGGTACGAGCGCATCCTCGAGCGCGCGTCGAGCTTGCTCAATCGCCGATGACACACGTAGTCCGCGGATTATGCTAATCCTACCGTATTTCCCTCTCGTTGCCGCTGTTCCCTCTCGTCGCGCCACGATTTCATCTTTTTCGAGATCACGGCGAAATGATTAATGGAGGAGTTCCGTTTCGAAATTCTCACGCGCCGGAACGATCACGAGTCGAGACGTGGGCGTTCGCCGTGTGTCTGAACAAGTATTTGGTGGAGAACGGTAGAGAAATAATTGATCGATAAATATGACGATGGACCGATGAATCTCTTGTTTCGCGGTATATACGTAAAATTCACGCACGAGAATAAATCAAATTAATAATCGTCTCGCTGACGTAATCGTGTCGGTTTGGGCTACGATGTCACTACACGAGAGCTTTAACTTTTGGCCGAGTTCTACGATTTACATCAAATGTTAATTACGTGAAATGTAAATGCAATATGTATAATTATTCTTCCAAGTAATGGGAAAATACAAAAGATAATTGTACAAATATTTGAAAAAATTATACACAAACACATGAGAGTCGAAATATTTAGATGACACTTGCAATTTATGCTTGTAATAATGCCATGAATTTTTCATCGATAAAATGATGCTATTTAAATGACATTGACATTGTTAGCAAAATATGAACGGTTTCATGCAAAAATATATTTTGCAGGGCGAAATCCAAAAACGGCGGGCGTCTGCTTAGGGAAAAGCTGGAAAAAATTGGTTTGAATCTGCCAGCCGGTAGAAGGAAGGCCGCCAACGTCACGCTCTTAACATCTTTAGTGGAAGGTGAGTGCTCTCATTTATTCCAAAAGTCCTAACAAACAAACTAATTAAAAAATTCATTTAAAAAACATGTAACGTTAGGAACCGATAAATCTAAAACATAATATGTGTTACAGACTTAATAGTCTAGTAATAATTAAATATTAATATATTGCTATGATTAATGACTTTGCTAAGCAGATAGATATGATCGCGGGTATATATACATACATTATACATGATCGTTTCTATTCCTGATTTTCAAGTTTTCAACGTTACTTTACATACGAATTTTATTTACAAACTGCCGCTTTTACTAATGTGGTCAAAATGAAGATTCTTTCACTTGAAATGGAATTAGAATTTTATTCGTAAAAAAAGGCTGAGATATATTTGAATCTTCATTTAACTTCATCTTGACCTTAACTTTTAACGGTACACTGATCCGAATAATAATTTAATAGATATTACGTTATAAGAACGCCGTCCAAACGAGATTTCTTGACCACAGAAAAATTGCGTTTAAATCGTTAAACACGAATCGCTGCGCTTAAGAGAAAGCGCACTTTTCCAGAACAGCTTGTATATGTTTAAAATAGTGACCGGTGCAAATTACTTCCTATTACCTATATATTGTAAGTTGACAGACATTACGTTTGTCAGGCAAAGCAGTATTAAGGTTGCTTGTGAACTACACAACATCCTCATAAAGTCTATTACATCTTAGAGCAGGTACAGCATACGCTCGTCCCATAAAGCGCCCTGATGAAATCATCTCTGTGAAATAACGCGAACGTAAAACCTCTTTCCTACACGGTAATGGTGGATGTGTCCTTTTTCTTCACCGGTAATCGTTTTCCTCATTAGCAACATTGATCATATCCGGTACGAACGGCAAAAACGTACAATCAGACGAAAAGCTTCATAGGTAAGGTATCCTAGTGCCACAATACGGTCGCAATATTTATACGCAATTTGTACATTCCATGCATTAATATCCGTGTAACGATAAGCTAGAGATATCGGTAACATTTTTGCAAAAAGAATATTGGAAACGTTTATGTGGCAGAACATACTTTTGTCAATTAACTTGTTATATATTTCAAAGAAAAAATATGAAGATATTGTAAAATGCATCCTTCGATGAATTTAAGATTAATTTTTTTTGTAGTAACAGTTTAATGGAAGAACATTATTTAATTTGTAATAGCTTGATAATTTAAGAGACGCAGTAATGTGAATATTTTTCAAATTATAAAAAACGAGATTTTATTGAACATTTGTATGCGTTATGACATATTTGCGAAAGTATAAAAAGTTTTTAAATATTGACAGAGTCACTTGAAATGCAAAAAGTATCTTAATATTAAATTAATATCATTATCCATTTAGTTATATTATTAATGTATTTTTCATTGCAAATTAATAGAAATCACACTTTTAATTTATTTAGCTCAGTTAGATTATATAAATAAAACATATGTGTTGTGTGTTGTGTTTTCGCGGGATTCTTTAAATTACTAATTAGAATCGATGACGGGCGGACGACGCATTAGCGATTGTAACCGTAATCACGCGTTTTCCCAGCGATTTATCGCGAGCGATAAATGTAACGCTTTCCGATTTACTGCCGCCGTAATTTGCAGAAGGTTACCTCTTCGCACACTCACGTCGTTGCTTTTACCTCCCTCCTCCGCCGTGACTCCGAAGAATTACATTCCTCGCGACGCCCACTTGTCTCGTAGGGCATAGTGATGAAATCATCTCTTCGGAATAACGTGCGAGCATCAAGGCGAATTTACACGGTCTACGCTTGATGATCGTCCTGAATGAGTCATTTAAACGGCTGAATGGATTTTTGTTTAGACACGCGGCACCGATCCCAAAGCCTCGCAAGACCGAACAACCCTGCAAACAAAGTACTACAAGAAAATAAACTTTAAGGATCCATCATCTGTATCTCACATTTAGCGCGAACGTTTAATTCGAGAGTCTTTATTTTTGTCTGCGTTATATAGTATTTTACTTATATTTAATTCATTAAAGAGTAAATCTTATTTGTTAATTGTCTTTGCATTCAGCTTTCGATTATAATGATTAACACTAGAACTACCGATGATTAATTTCTATTGTTTAAGTATTGATGTGTGTTTGATTACTTGAAGTAAATACATATATTGAATTACATATATTGAAATACATATATTGAATATTATAAATTGAAAAAAGAATGATGGGAAAAAGTAAAGTAATCAACTTAATAATTTAAATATTGCAACATAAGTCACGGAAAATTTGAGAAAATGCACCGTCATAAATTTAAGTATTTTTTTTTTAATTAATAATTATTTTGACTGCTTTGTTCTAGTTAGTCTTTCTTTAGTGTTAATTCTGAGAACGAAACTAGAGAAGCAGTACCACCTTCTTCATTCTTGCCTTTTCCATCTGATTCATCGCGCTTTCATTTCTGAATGATTCTCTCGGATGATTACCAAGAGCGAACCGCGTAAACTCAGCTTTAGAGACATCGCCTTCGTTCTTCCGCGTTATGACAGTAACAACGAGAGTAAGCTCTTTGCACCGGATACAGGACATGCGGTTCTCTAATCAGAGAAAGAAAGAGAGGAGGAGAAAGAGGGAGGAACTCCTACGGGATATCCCATCTGCGCGAGAGAGCGCTTAATAACGAGCGCGCAACAAATGCGTATGCGCGCGTACAATCGCCATCCCGCACCTCCGCCAGCAGCGCCCTAATGACGCGCCTGGAAGTTTGTTAGAGTGTTGGCACGGACGTTGATTATAATTTATGGTCGGCGGGGCTTCCATAAAACATCGGCCGTGCTTTTCTTTCCGAGGCGCGGCGTGAGACGAGCGGCCACGCGCGACTGTAACTCCTTGACTGGAGAGAACCCAGAGAGATTCGAGGGTATACATTGTCAGGATGCAATGATCAAAACACGTTCAAAATTCTTAAAAAAATGTCGGGATTGTTCTTTTCAAAAAATACCAAATTTAAAGGAAGTTATTAGCTTATGAGAGAACTTGAGAAATCTCCGTCTTCATTTATTACATATGTATACATAGTAATGAGATTCTCATATCTGGAACAAACGCCTTGACCAATTGTGCTACTTTCTTACATCGAAGCAATTCACACACCTATTTTATTACCCGATAACTTATGGCGGTTATTAACTCTGGTTTCTCGAGCAATTTTTCATACGACTTTTTAATTATCTTTTTAAAATCTTTTCGATCCTATTCACAAGCGTGTATTTGGAAAAAATATATTTGGCACTTCATATATCGCCCGAACCGTGAATCTTGCGCAACATGAATATTTATATCTCGAATAAAGATACGACGTGTCTAAATCTCCAGTAAATATGAAACTCGATGCAGTGAGTCGATTAGCATTTTGCGATGTATAAATTCAAGATCGTTGCAAGATAATAAATCATATTGTTTCGTTGTATCTGTCGTGCCGGCGGCCGTGTTGTTGTCGTAACGTCGTATTGTTGTGATAAAGTACGCGTAAGTCGACTTGTCGATTGATACCTATCATTAGCTGTCGAACAAACTAAACATTATCGATACACGTTTTAATGATGTCGCAGCGCATGTATCTCGCGGATTGAAAATTAATAACAGCCGCGATAAAGCAAAACTGAATGACCATTCCCCGAATTCCCATCATACAAGCGTTTCCGTATTAATTTAAAAAGAGTAAAAAGTATAAAAAAATAAAAGAGAAAAAGCTAATTTATCGCGTCCATCGACGTGGCTCGTTAATCTCGTCTTTCCGATTAATAATTCAGTTGACCGCGCCGAGGAAGAACCTCAAATACGCGTATAATTACCATTTGCATATACGGATAATTTCGTGTGCGAGCCTGCCGGGAGATTAGGACGATCGCTGTTATTAAGCGATCGAAAATCACGCGTAATGTAACCGTAAACATATAAATTTGCGACAGCTTTGCGGCGATACCGTTTCTTAATTGGTACCTGGGCCTCTATCGCGCTTTAATGACAGGGAAGATTTCTCAACGATAGTAATGAACTAACGACATCGCTCGCGATATTCTTTTTACGCGATCTAGCGCGCGGTACATCAACTCGACGCGAGAGTCTCGTGTTTTAGGTTTACACGTAAGACCAATGCGCAATGTTCTATGAACAATACAGCGGCGGTAGTGTTTACAGTTCATTTGCTCTAATTCATGATCTATCGCGTGTGACAAAAAAAACAGATAGATTAAGTATCGATTTCGCTACGTGCATTAAGAACAATTCACATTATATTCGATCAAAGAGAAAAACAGTCGCTTTTTTCGTTACATTATTTTTTTACAATTTATACATTGAAAATTTGCAACGTTAATTGATTTGGAAAAAAAAAACAAAAAAAAACAGATGATTTCTAATTTAATTAAGTCGCATGCATGGCTGCGCGATGGAGAGTCACAGTTATTTATATTTTATCGTCCTTATCCGTCGCAAGAACCAATATATCTTTCGTGTTTAATATTCCCGTCCATATCGCGTAAAGTGATAATAATTGCTTGAGATAAAAAGAATGAACTCTGACCGATATATAGTGAACCAATAAATCAGGTTAATGGATTCTAGAGTGTATTTTCTTATTTCTCGTTCTGCTTACGTCAATTCTCTGTTTGCAAATCACTGTTGCAACGCCGATTCCTATACCTTAGAGTCTGCTAGCCGATCTGTGAAAAAAAGATGATTGGATATACATGTGCTTCGCGGTTTTTGCGTTATTCTAATTATATATTTGCGTATAGAGTAAAGTGAGAAAACTGTCATAACACGCGCAAAAAAAGTGATATATTTCGAAATAAATAAATATAATTCCTGTTAACGTGACAATTGCTATACGCAACGATTCGTCTAATTAGAAGAACCTCATTCTTCAACTGAAAGAATACCGATGCGTGCGTACGGGGAATGTTGTCAAAGACGCTTACAGAGTAAAAGGCGAAAGTGTGGGAAATTGTGCGCGACGCACGTAGGTGTGTAGTATACTCATGTTCGTACGTATATCTGTCGCCTATGGCTGCGTAATTCATACGTAAATTCGCGCCCGATCGTCGCGGTGACACAACTTGAGCTCTCATGCTCAAAGAGGTATAAGCGAGTCTCTTAAAGGTTGTAAAAATAAAAGAGACGAGACATTTACTGCGGCTCCAAATAGTATATCCGAAAAGTAGGTAATGGCATACTTTAGGTAAACATTCAACAGTAAAAATAAACATAAAATAATAATAAAACGGGCAAAGTATCTAATTTCGGACTTCTATTATCCTTATAAAAAACGAGATTATCCTAGATTGAAATATTCTAAATTGATCATCATTGAGATTACTTAATTACGTATATAAAATTACCGTTAGATATTTATTATAATTATTCATATTTAATTTGGCCATTTACTTAATTTTGTATTTGATAGTTTGATTTGATTTTGTGTTTAATATAATTGTACAGTTACGTTTTACGTCCGGAGGATCTCCGCGTCGTTAATCGGTTGATCTCCGGTAATATAACGTATAGTGCAAAATTTTAGAAGGCTAGGGCAACGTGTAATTCAGAGTTACATCAGTATAACGTACACGGGGGTCGAGGAATGCGTATTTTAGACGCGTTATACGCCTGTATACGTCGACCGCAGCCGACTCGTTGCGAAGTTTTAACCGGTATGAGAAACCGCAAGGGGTATATCGGAACACGACGATCTCGTAGTACGCGGAAGAGAATTCCCGAAATCCTTCTCGCAGGTTCGATTATCAGCACGTATAATGGAACGTGATTTGCGGTCTCGAAGGCCGAGATGGAGCGCATCATATTGGCTATCGTTGTAACAGAGCTCAGAGACGAATAAGGCTGTTCTATCGCCGCACTGGCCCTGCTTCGGAACGGCAAGCAAATTTCTACGACCATCGCCCCGACGAGTCGAACGATCGTTCGATGAGAACTCGTTATGGAAGAATATTTACTTACAAGCGAAAATAGAGAAATCAGGTTGCGCCAAGCGCGATCAGTGCATTTCTTCTTAACTTTATTTATAATATTATTAAATATCAAGAGCAGTTTTTACAATCCACGTTAACTTCTTGCACTTTGTAGCTTTAAAAGAATGTTATTTCTTATTCGTAGTAAGGACGGATAAGATATTCAATGTGTGAGAGGAGAAGTTTAACAAAAATTCTCTCGTTTGACAGCATCAGTTTCTTTCATCTCTTTTTTTAGAACTTTATGAATTGGCGTTGCCAATAAAAATTTTACTGAATCAATCAACAAAATCGGACAGATTCGAGCATAATCATATACGCCAGCACGTGCTGCTGGCAAGAAATAAAAGATGTAATTATTCAGCCATGTAATTAAGCGCATTTTCCCGACCGATCTTCTTGCTGCGCCATCGCGCGTCAATTGCACAGCTTTTGATCGGCTATCTATTGATTCGCGACCGACACGGTGAAGTCGTCAGGCAGTTCCGTTCATCACGCACAATTCGCGCGAGTCACGTTACCCGCTCGTTCTCGTTCTCGTTTACTCGCGCACCGCCAATCTGGATCTCCCATCTGAGCGAGCTCCCTTAGCGGCAATCTGCGGCGTGCGGTCTGCGAGTCCCTTCGTTTTATTGAGTCATATTCCCTCGTACTCGATAAGCCGGACATTCCTTCGCGTCGCGCCGCCGATTCGGGTGCGATTAACGATAATGTTAAAGCACTGTGCGCTGTAATATTTTACTTCGGCAACATAACGATTTGCATTGCGTAATTTATGTTACGTCAATGACAAAATGTTAATGAATTTCTAATTAATAGATTTTTGTAAAGTTTGTTCTACATATATTGAAGCAGCACGTGTACCACTATATATGATTAGTTCAAGTGACATATATAAAATGATTAGCTTTTTATATCTCATGATACCTGACACTCGCTTTCTTTTAGTCTATCAGGGATTAATTAATACAGGATAAAATTTATGACATACTTAATACGGGATAAAATTTACGAAAATTGATTAAAAAGTCATTAACATTCCGCGCCAAGCCGACATTGCAGTTGGACAGCTGTCTGCTTGCCAAGAGAATCTCTCAAAGAAGTTCAAGGTACAATGTGATAAAATACAAGACATACATTCGCATTTGCGATCATAATCGTAAACGTTTCGCAGCGCATGCATATTGGTAAGGTACAGACACGCTAATTTACTTAAAAGAGATTAGAAGAAGGAGAGATACGACACGGGGGGAGATATGCAAATCCGCGCGGAAGAGCTGCCCGTGGCAGGCTAAAGCGTAGCCGAAACGACCTGTTGCACCTCGCGCAAGAGGGTAGAGGGGCGAGGGGGGGTGGAAATTTGCACCACGTCCGACGATGTCGATAAGATCGCCGATAGTTAACTTACTGTCGGTTTTGCGCGCCTAATACGAGAATTCCGTAGAAAACGGCGAAAACACACGTGGCATCCACGTCGATAAATATCGCACGAAACTATAATATTATACCCGCTCGACGTCCCACATCGTGGGATACTCGTTTCTAGCTGAAAAGATCCTTTCTTTGCCTAGGAGATAGTCTCCTTTCTAGCTTCGTCGGGAAGTTTTTTTTTTTATTCTATCGAGTTTGCATCGACAAAGTGATTGAGATCAGAACAGGGAATCAAGAGAGATCTTCTCTTACAGAAAATTTTCTCGATTATTTCGAATACAAAGTCTGCATTGCGTCGCAACGAAGTAAGTATTAAGGGGAAAAAATCAGATATTTTGCCACCTTTGAGTTTAAATAAATCCGTCTAATGCAAAACGAAGATAAAGTTTCAACAAAGTCATGCATCTTTCCGATAGCTAACGATGCGTGCGTCAGAAGTTTTCAATCACGCCTCTCTTTTTTTTCTTTTCTTTTTCATGTCACTAAACCGGAACGCAAATTTATGTCAGTCATCTATGATAACAGTTTTCGAAACATGTAAATATCCTTATTATAAGCTCTATACTCTTCGTTACATTCAATCGCCAAGTGTGTCTGTCACGCCACGGTTAAGTGATTAGATGCATCAGACACGAGTAACCGAGCGATTTGCAATTTCGATGGAAAATAAAAATGTTACTTCTTTTACTCGTTCCGCCTTACGTGCATCCGTTCTTATTGAATACATTGAGCGAAGACATGTGGGATTACGTAAAATCAGTGCGAGCGACAACAACGTTACATATGCAACATTGTGTAACGTTAAACAACGCAAAACATCGACAATTTCAAACTACTTACATGCTTTTCATAGCTGCGTTAGCAGTATCTCGTTTCGCTTAATGCGTCTGCTCGCTACGCATTTTTTTCTTTCTCTCTCTCTCTCTCTCTCTCTCCCTCTCTCTCTCGTCGCGACCGCAGTAAAAACTTTACTACACAAAGCATTACGACAGGTCCGGCATAAACACGTAGGATCAATGGCGCGCGGTCTATTAAAATAACGATGGTTGCGACCGCACGAACTGTAATTTATGTCACATAAAATAGAACAACGACGTATACGCAAAGTGCAGTCCAAATTATATATATGTAGCAGCGGCCCGACATTCGAAATCTGCATATGCTGTCGTTGAAAACAATTACGGCGCACTCACCTCTTTCGCGTATTAAACGGACGTGTTCAAACGCATTACGAAAACGTAAATAATAATTATAAATATAGCAAGATGCGATGTACGTGTTAGAAGATGAGCATCCCGGCTTAAACATGTGTAATTCATTTATATTTTTTATCTCATTCCTGTGATAATAAAATAAGAATCATAGGACATATATTTTTTATTCCAGAGCAGATTTATTTACGCTATAATCGTGAAGCTATAACGAGGCAAGCATTATATATGTCTCCCAAAGAACTGAAACTTCGTTACTCTCGAGAACTCGCTGTTCCATTACTGTCTATCGTACTTTGTTCCGTCCTAATAGATATATACGTAATCATAAAAATCCCCAGATACAATTAAATTCATTTTACGTCGTTACAAATGAGCATCCACTTGTTCTACCCGTAGAACGGCTGATATAGTAACAATCTGTACGACTGAAGGCAATAAACATCGCATACTTTCACATGTACCGATACGACGATTAAATTTTATGAGATCCATGGTATTTTCAATCGTGTTGTCGCGCAACCTAAGTGTAACGCATTAAAACGAAAAAAAAATAAGAGAATATTCCAAATACGACTTCTGCGGTGATCTAGGTGGTTGCCCAGGGCTACGGCGCGTGCAAGATCCTTGCGCGAGCAACAATTCTGCGCGCGGCCATTACATCGAAATTAGAAGGCTGTCAATCATGTACGACGGTCTTGCTAAAATCCCATTATTTCCCGCATCCGAAATTGGGCCGGCACTTAGAACGCCATTAGATGGCTATTAATATGTGAGAATTTCCGCAAATATGCAGGACCATTGCTAACTGCGACCGTTCACGTGTCGGCCGTCGCTCGTGTAACAAAGAATTCGCGCGTGTAAGGATCCTCGCGTGCGAAACCTTTGCTTCTTCAAAGTCTGAATTAAACGACAACTTGAAATCTCGCACGTTCGCAGGTGTCCCTGTAGGGGACGTCCCTAAAGATGCATCGCAATTCATTAATTTTGAACCAGTTTAAATTTTTTCAGTGTAAATTGATATTAAACATCGTGAAATCAAATCGCGAATACAAATTTGAAACTAAAAAGAATCCAACTCTAGTTCTTATTTAAAAAAAAAAGATATAATTTCTAAGTTGACTTTAGAATGTCAAGTTTTCATATAAATTAACAAGGTCGCGACAGAATTTTGCCAGTTCTTCACGGTCTCCAAACGAGCACGAGGTGTGTGCGCTTATCTCCGCGTACAAGTATTTCTGTTTTCGGTTATGAAGAGGAAAAGAAGGAGGCGTGGGCAGGATTGCGAAATTGGATAATTCGTTAACTGCAGGTGGCTTTGTCCGTTTGTAAGTCCGCGTTTCCGATCTCGTGGGTGATACACGCGGCGGTATACCTGCGGGTGGCTTAGCTTGGTTTATCGATAATAGCGCCCAGCAGGTCTACTTCCAGCTTGTGCATGAGAGACTGTACTTGCATACACACATATACATGCATGTAGCTACCTAATTACCTTCCATCACACTGAGAGAGAGAGAGAGAGAAGTTGCGAGGAATGCGCTACAGAGGGGTGGTCGAAAAAGGGGAGGGCGGCGTGCACGTTGAAGATAATGCGCGTTTCATTAACTGTAATTAGTTAATTTCGCTTTGCCTGTAGCATCGAGGACATCCGAAGATTCATTCCAACGAATCCGTTTATAATTTCTTAATGAATTTTTTTGAATGGACTCCATGTTTAGCGTTTAACTTGCGTCTTTTGCGAAAAATAATCTGATCAAACTATAGAGAGAGCTTTCATCAGATTATCGATAATTGTAAATCTGTAAATCTGGAGATCTATTATTGAGTGACGGGATTCTATAAATCTGCCTGCTTGAGAATTTGGCAAGATGCCTATCATAAAATTGAAATATGATGGACAGTGTTTCGCAAATCAAATAAAACGTCGTGATCATTTTAATAGCCAACATTTTATGGAGGATTATGTTGCAAGTTTGGAATTTCAATGTTAAATATGTTAGGAAACCAATTAGAAAGTCATGGTCAAGGCGGGTAGGAATTCAAGTTGAAATTCTATTAAAATAAAAGTTTATAAAGCAAAAGGAACAGCGTGTTGTTCATCAAAAGTATATTTTATGGATATTATCGACAATTATAAGTCTGTAAATCTGAGGATCTATCATCGAATGCGAGACGAGGTTCTCTGAAACTTCCTACTTGCGAATTTGGCAAGACGCCCATCATAAACTCGAGTTGAACTATTCGGAAATACGATGGACAGCGTTTCGCAAGTCAAATAAAACTCCGCGATCGTTTTCATCGTCCGTTATGCATACTCGTGCGTAGCGAGTTTACATAATGGCATCACGCGCATATTACACGTGAATATTTTATTCTTTTCAGGAGAAGCCATTCACCTTGCCAGAGACTTCGGTTACGTTTGCGAAACCGAATTCCCCGCGAAGCAAGTCGCCGAGTACCTCAGTCGGCAGCATTGCGAACCGCAAGACTCCTACAGGAGAAAAGAACTTCTTCATGCCACCAAGTAAGCATAAACACTAGACACTCTCCTCAAGAGTAAGAGTTTGAACCGTCCGTCATTTTTAAAGTTAACTACGCTGCGCTCGTCAAAAGCATTAAATATTATTATTACTATAATAAGTGAATCTGTAAAATAAATAATAATAAAATTTTTTCGCTAGTCTAAAATGGTGGGTCATAAAAAATTGTCTAACAGAGTGTCGAAACTCTTATTTGAAGTACGACACGTCATCCGACGCTATTCTATATAGTATCGATATGATAATTAGTCGTATAATAATTAGTAATTCATTTAAGTATTAATATTTATTAAATATCAATAATATCGGTTTCGACAAAAAGCACATTCCTCGCATTGTCACGGCAAGAACCGCGCAATTGACTTTTGCGACTTCGCTGTTTCCAGACAAATCACCAAAGAGCTGATGGATCTTCTGAACCAGGACAGATCGCCGCTCTGCAATACGCGGCCGCAACATATCCTCGATCCCAGTATACAGAGACATCTCACTCATTTTTCTCTCATATCACACGGATTCGGAAGTCCTGCGATCGTGGCCGCTTTAACGGCTATACAGGTAATGAGATGATGAGAAGTTATTTTTTGTCTATACCACCGTTTTTTCTCTTCTTGCGATTTCAAGCATCTATATGAGAAGAAATTGAAGTATCTTCTCTATAAAGATTCTCACCTAAAAATACGGCTCCACTGAAAGCTTTTACGGTTTCCCTTGCAGAAGTTCCTAAGCGAGTCTTTGAATCATCTGGAGAAGATGTATCCCGGGAACGGTAGCGGCGTGACGAGCAGTCAACAGTCGAATCTCGACTCGAACAAGAGCAAGGACGGCGCGCTGATGAACGACATGAAGAAGTGACGCACAGAAGACCCGCCTACCTCGAACGTGGTCACGTCTATCAGGCACTCCTGGCCATACAACTGAGCTTCCGTGCGTCCATCGCTCTTGCGGAAAGCTCGCAGTGGACCACTGAGAAACGCGTACGCGCATACACGCGCTCGCGGACGCGTCGCACTCGCTGCTGGCACTCGCGTGCGACGTGCCGCGTGCCCACCGTGTACGCCGAGGTTGGCTGGTCGTAAGCTTCCGTAGGCAATTCCACACGCAGGCTGCGTGATACGTGCAAAAAATGTGCAATCAGGGATAGTCGATGAATAGAAAACGGGAGGAGAGGAAAATTCTCATTTCGTAACTGAGCCCCGGGAAGCCGAATACCGACGGGCTCAACTCTTTGTCGCTGGTCGCCTTTGGTATAGATTCTATTCGTTTTGTACGTTATCTTGAAAATGTCTAATTGTAAGAATGTCTCGGAGACCTTTCTGCTTATGAAAATCTTCAGGACCTTTCCTCGTCAACCTGCATCTGCGCGATTAAATTATTATCGATACGATCTTACAAAAAGTTGGAAATAATTTCTGTATGCAGTGAATATATATTTGTTTTAAATATGCATCACGCCATAGAACAAAAGAAGTCAAATTTACATATCTTATGAATGTCCAATAGATATTCTTAAACATTCTCAAGAAAATAGTACACATATTCTTTAAAGTGCAATTAATATATTCTATAATTGATGATTCTTGATTTTTTTCTCTCTTAGAAATGTTGTATCGAAATTTTGATATATAATTTGTGTTTATAAGCAATCTCTTTACGATAGAAATATACTAAAAAATCGTGTTAATCAATATTTAAAAACACGAATATCACAGGAAAAAAGATATCTGAGAATATCTGTTGGATATTTGTGTTATATGGAAATACATTAAGATTGTATATACTTTTACATCTAGATCTTCTCCAAAAAAAAAAAGTATTATTCCAAAAACTTTAGTTCAATACACTGTACGATAATTCTACTTGGGTTTACCGTCTTCTTAAAGAAGGCATTCCGCAAGATCAGAATCAAAGGTATACAGCTACGATTTTTTGCAAACATTTATATAATCCGCCCTTTATCCCACCGATTCGCCGCAAATATGACAGATCGAATTTTTTAAAGAGCTGCGATTCGATAATGCGTAAATCACATCCGTCACATCAAGTCATCGTTTCGCGTACTTTTGAACATGAGGCCAGTGAAGTTAACTGAGAAGAAAAGTTAATAAAGTTAAACGGATAACTAACGATAACGAAGGTGCTCACCTTCTACTTTAGCTCTTCATCTTTATCGCATGTATTTAATCACTCTAATTTTATTAAATAACAGGATGATGTGAATAAAAATCTTTGTTTTCCTTATTCGGTTAGTAAATTTGAAATTATACGAAATTATTATTTGTACAGAAACTGTAACACGACATAGTAACGGGTGTGATAAGAAAGTGCGACAGATACGAACATATGAGATCCTAATTGATTCCCTTGCGCCGTTATTCTTCGTTTTTATTGAAAATTTCACGCAAGAAAATTTGTGATTTGTGGAGAGATCGGATAATCGTGAAATATTTATGATAGTCGAAAAATGCGAAAAACTTAGTGCAATCATTAATATTAATTCAACAAATTATTAGTATTACTGTCTCCTGTAACTTGTAATCCAATCATCCACAATTTATAATTATTAATAAGCAATCCGCAAGGAAAAAAAAATTCGCAGATCGTTTTAAATTATTAAAAAAAACATTAATTAAGAAAGAACAAAAACAATCGAGATTTACTTCTTTCTCTTTTAATATATATTTTGGATTATTTTATGATTTATGGAATAATTTTACATAACTTTTTTATTAGTAAAACTGTGCTTCCATCAATGAGACTTACCTGGACCAACAATTCTTTGCCGTGTAATCAGAAGCGGTCGTGTACGAGTATCAAAGTGCAACTTAGTCCTCGGTAACCGATGTATCAGTTTAGTCACCTCTACTGATATTAATCATAATGGGACATCGTGCGATTAGCCACAAGCGAGGATTCTGCCTTTGATAGGTGCACACTCGCGTGATAGTCAGGAACGACGTTAAGTCCAGGGAATCGCCAAAATTGAAGTCCTTCTGACGAGATTATATCCTTCCCTAAACGTTTCATCGAAAAATGAGTAATGTCATTAATTTAACGAATTATTTGCAAATTTTTCTACAATATTTTTGTTCTATTTTGGTAGATATATTTGTTCTATTTATTAGTCGACAGAAAGAATTATTATCGTTTAAAAATAAGAACCATCAGCATCACGCTTGTCAACGATTAAATTCTCCTCCGAAGAGACTGCACTCAAGGCTATTCCCCAGGGCCATTATCGTGCCAATGCGAAACTTGCCATTAAAAAGATGTGCCAATTATCGATATCGAGTTATTAACGTAAGCGACTGGCGGCTAAGAAAACCGGACGCAGAGGGAAAGCGGTAACAGCGCGACGAAAAAGCGCTTCCTCGAGCACGCGAATGACACGCGCGCGTAACGAAACGGAAGTCTCCTCGGGAGCGACGCGCGAACACGCTCGTCGGCCGCATTTCGCCGTCGTGACTCGCCAGTCACGAGAAATTGTATGAAGTACAATACCAGGTGAACCTGAGACATATCTAACTTTGTAATTAAATCTTAGGCGTATATATAAATATATATATAAATATATATATATAAATGTAAGATTAAATAAAGCGGGAAAGACGAGGAAGACGAGAATCAAGAGAAGAAAGAGGAAGAAGAGGCGACCTTGAACACCAGGCGTCTCGCGTCGTCGCGGATTATGTACAGAATATTTGAATCTTTCTTGTGATATAATCGTACACATTACTAAGGTGTAAACCGATAAAAAAAAAATACACTATACATTCCATGTTTTTTCATAGAAGTGAAGTATTAGCAGGGTGGTCGCGCAGCATAAGACTGGCTCGTTGCCGTAGGAACCATACCACGAAGACACACGTCTTCTCTTGGTGTTAGAGGCGGCTCTAGGACTGGCAAAGCTTTTAGGGAAAAAAAAAAACTCATACTGCTGTGCTGCCAGATCTAATGTGACATTCTTCACACTGAGGATGAGGTCTTCTCGAAAGGATCTCACCTCTTTATATTCACATTCTTACATTTTACACGAGTTCTTGGATACGAAGATTTATCGTGTAAGCGAATTCCTCGAATACTCATATGGGACTTGTATAGCTTCTCGCGTAGCTTGTCCTTACAGTGGAGCCGCCTCTGCACTACGCAAAGCGTAAGACAGTTTTGTAAATGTTAAAACGCATTAAATAAAATCTTTAAATCTGGCGTCTCCGTATTCCGTACTTCCGTACTTGTTACATAATTTCACATTTATACGCCATATTTTGCAAATAATGCAATTCTTCATCAATAATATAGCACGTTATTAATTCAGAAGGCATCTATTGTGAGTGATCAGCAGCGTCATCTTTATCACGCGCGCTTTTTTTTATCTTAGCTATATATGTGATTGCACGGCAGGAAGAAATTTTGCGTTAGCGAGTATAAATCAAAGATCGCTCTGCTGATCATCGCCTGATGTACCGAAACATCAATGCACGTTAGAAACAATTTAGTATTGTGACATCGTTCTAAATAAAATGACGCATACGAGATAAGTAACATAATAATGGTGTAATTATTATGCGAAGAGTACGGCGAAAATCAGCATGCGTTTCAACAGATACAAGATGCGTGGACGCTTCACAACGCAGCCCTCGGTTGCACTTTAAGCGAACGAATATAACGAACGAAGCATCTTTTACGGCTCCCCGGTTCATATGCAGAGGGATTAGTTAGGGAAAAAGTTAGGGAAAAGAAAAACTCGGCACCTTATTTTCACTCACAACTACTTAGATGCGACTTGTTAGAAGCTAAGGATTCCCATAAATTAATACTTATTTATAATCCTTAGGACGGCCGTAGAAATACGTTTTTCTACCAGAATTTCTGTGCCAACTGCAAAGAATGTTGTAGATGATTTTTTTGTTTCAAGTTGAAGCATCATTCTAATCTTGTAAGATACTCAGATATATCTTTATTAAATATATTTGAATTTCGTAGTATATTATATTCTGATATTGATTATACAGTTCATTTTTGTATATTGGTGTGTGATAAATAAATAAGAATATTGTTTCTAAGCAATCCCTCGTGATAAAATGACTACCTGTTATATTATGATAGTAATTACAAGAATTGCTGACGGTTTTATAATTTGCTTTGCTATAATATAATCGATATGTTGAGAGAGTGAGTTTTGTAATAGATTAAAGCACAAGCAAAAAAATATCGAATACATTTTGTGTGTAGTAATGATATCTTTTTAAGAAAAATCTCTGATTTCGTTCATATTTCTTTCTAGAATAAACGCCAACCATGTTTTATAGCTATAAATAATAAAAGAATCATTAAATATATAACATTATTTTCGATCCTTTTAATATTTTTGTCATATTTATAAAAACTAACCATTTATCATAAAAGATTGGATTGTAATAATTTTTTAATTTATTGAAAGCATTAATTGCTGATTTCATCTTACGTAAATCATACATGACAATAACTGAACATATTAAAATAATAAATAATAAAATAATAATGCATAGATGATAAAATACAGTAGATATAAAATACGTGCTATTTTAATTATACTTACGTTTATTTATTAAAAAATTGTACTTTCACTAGCTAACTTTGCATAAATGCATGTATATTCATAAAAAATACTCGGATAAGTAATTTTCTCAATATCCTATAAAAATATCCTATAAATAAATCATTATACTATTTTTTCTAATAAACTGAATACTCCGTTTACTTTCAATTAAATTCTTACAACTGTTATTCTTGGATTTTTATTCTAAGATATTATCTCAATTTTATGCAAGCATAAAAAATAAAAAGAAAAGAGATCGTTAAAGCAGACTTATTTTACATCTGATTTTTATGTTTGTAGCAGATAATTGTAAATAAAGCATAAGTATACTCACGTCGTGTTAAACTCATGGCTCTTCAAAGTCCATCATCATGATTAATGTGATTCCCATTATATTAATCTTCATGATCAAAGATCTTCATCATCTTTTACCCACCTATGTGAAATACATGAATAAGAATATTAGAATAAAATAAAACTCAAAATGGTTTTTCATGACATTTCTATGAAACGATTTTTTAAATCAAGACTCCCTTTTGTCAAGTATTTTATATTTATTGACTTTATTTCGCGCGTGCTATAAAATTATAGATATATAAAATTATTCAGTTATTTGGTAAAGAGGATATCTCTCGTACATTTTATTAATTTAATTTATACATTCAATCGAAATTATATTTTATACCTTTTATGAAAATTTTTCAATATAATACGTTATTATATTAAAAATATTTAAACCGTGAACATTTATGAAAGTATTTTAATAACAATTATTTATAAAATAATAGTAAGTTTTCATACGTAATATATGATTTAAAAAATTTACAATATTTATTGGGAGTAAAACTACATACAAGAGAATATTTTTGTTCAAAATTATTATTAGAATCTTACAATTAGCTTTATCGTTGGTTGGGAAATTTATTTTGGCATCTTTCAAAACAAACGTTTGATATTATTACTTCATGTTTATTTCAATTTTTGAAGGTTACATGTTACATATATTTTTAACGATTTATGAATTACAGTCTACATGTTTTTAAATATTCATATATTGGAAATTATTTATATATATGTATAACACTATGATTTATCTTAATCTTCTATTCTTCTACATAATAGAGAATACAAGTTGTTAATATTTTTTTTGTAATCTACATATTATCCAGTTTAATTTTAATGAATAGAGGCTGTGTGCGTTAAGTAAGTAACATGGTGTCATATTATATTAATAATAAAAAATTCATATCAATTTATAATTGTAGTTTGCATTGTATATAATTTAAATCTTTTAATAATCTATTCTATTTACAATGCAATATTATTTTGATATTTCAAATATTTCAATACGTACATTCGACTTACATCTCGTTCGAGCGAGTGGAAGAGTAATGTTAATACATGATTTGATCATAAGTCAGATTAGATTTGTTATCTTTTAATGTCTTATTTAACTTTTTTTTCAAATCATAAAAGACATTAAGTACAAAGAAGAAGATATTGAGGATCCTTTAGCCTCTAATTCACACTTAACTTATATATGTAATATTGAGTATATAATTATGAAATTCATAATTTTCGTTTCACTTTATGGAATATTAATCGCTTATTCAAAGTTTTACTTTGAATCTTTTACTGTAAATTATCCCATCTATCCTCTTGGTCCTTTACTTCTTGTCAATAATTAAATCCATTTATAGTCAAAAATTTTAGGAATAGGACTGAGGAAACGGAATTAATGTTTTATAGCAAACTAGATACATTGAATTAAAATTATATTATGAAGTAATTGAATTATAAAATTATACTACGAAGCAATTGAGGATTGAGGAGAACTTTCAAAGGAATAAATTTATCGCGTTCATGGTCAAGAATATTGAATTTAATATGATGAATATTGAATTTTGGCTGTGTAAATTCTATATTGGATGTATTTTAATTATGGGTTAGTTTATATGTTCCTGTTTATCCAGTGGCCGCGAAAAATAATCTGAAAATTATTGAATCCATTATAAAAAAATTAATATAAAATAAAATTAATATTAAACATTTATGAATGAGAAAAAGATACGAATAGAGTGCGATAGACAGCATGAGCCTTTTATTTCGTTAAAGATTTATTAGCTTTTTATAAGAAAGGAAATTTAATGATAAATAAATCTCCCTTAGAATAGGAAATTTGTATTAACGTTAGTGTTTAGTAATCGTCAAGAGGGAATAATATTTGGGCATTATTACCGTGTTAGCCTTCATGTCGTCGATCGATTAAGGACGATTTCTTTCGTTTACCGGTTTCTGCATAGTGGGCATCATAGGCCGCCGTGCATTAGGAAGATTAGCCACCAACGGATTAGTAACAACGCTATGAAATAATAATATAAAAAAAAAAATAATATTTAGAGGAGTATGGATAATTGAGATAAAAGAAAATTTAGCGGATGATTTTTTTTTTCTAAGTCTTTACTTTGAAGGTCGTGTATATGGGGTGGTGCGGTAGCGCGAGGCTGCGCCTGACGTCGTTGTGGTCTTGTAAGATTTCCAAGCGCGGCTCGACGAATCCTCTGCGAATTACATGGATTGATGCGCTTTAATTATTTAGGCAGAACACGATGGCAGTTCCTTAGTTTAGCGAGATATTCAAATTCTCAAAGATATCAACGTGTTGATGTATCACCATGCGACATCAACGTCATGCATATTTGTATAGTTTACGGCAGGGTTTAAATTTCATTATTACAGCGGATTTAAGTTACGCCTACAATGCTTCAATTGGAATTGCACGATTCATAAATTTGGGAAATAATGTAAATTATAATACATTATCTGCTTTCAATGTAAATTATTGTATATTATCTACGTAATTCTCTCTTATGGGGGGGGTAAACTAAACTGATTTAAATAAAAGGCAACATTTATATTAAGTTACATTAAAATTAATTTCCATAAAAGTTTTTATTTAAAATTTCTTAAATATTATTAATCTTTATAGAATCATGTAAAGGCATTATTTGGTTCTGAGATTTATTCATTTGGTAATTGATCATTATTAGGGGCTTAAAAAATAGTCAATATTTAATAGAAAGGATGTTTATAATTATTAGTCTAAAGTTATTTCTTTTACGACATAGGAATTTAAATTTATAAATATACAATTAAAAATTATTATATATAATTAACAATTTTAGTATTTAATGCATTCCCATGGAAGCTTTCAATAAATTCGTTTTAAACATATAAACATTATATACTTTATTAATGATGTTTCCTCAATAATTGTAATAATTTCAGTTTATATCAATAATTATAAATATAAATAATTTCTCGAATGTTTATTTATAAATATTTATATTACAAAATTTTATAAGATTTGTACGTGATAATAAACCCTGCGTAAGCATAATAAAGGATTTACATCATTTAGTAAAAGAATTAAAAGAATTAATACCCATATAAATATACAATCTAATATAAAAATTTTTTATTATTAAAATACGATCATAAAAAGTTCATGTAAAAAATTTTTTTATTTAATATAATCAAGCAAATATATAAATATAATAGCTTACCTGGATAGTCCGAAGATTCGTAATAATCGCGTGAAGAATGTGGTGCAGAGTCATCATCGTACTCGTAAGTCGTGTATCTTGAAGAAGGATACATGTCATATTTATTAAACAGATATAAAGTCTATCACATAATAAATAATTATATAAGAACATCACGTATGCAAAAAAAATAATTGCATTTCTATAAAAAAAAATTTTGTATTATATTACATTAACTTTCATGTACGTTAAAATTTTAATGCGTATATATATACGTACTTGGCGCGAGACACTACCGTGTCTCTTGATATATATATATATATATATATATATATATATATATATATATATAT
>NW_020222586.1:271763-301626 GCF_003070985.1 Temnothorax curvispinosus
ATATATATATATATATATATATATATATATATATATATATATATATGAGAACCTTATTTTTCACTTTATATTATTTCCTATTTTATTTTTATTATCATAAATTAACATTATAATTTATAATACATACCCAGAATTCGATGGGTAACGATCGCCGTATCGAGCGTTACTACCTGATGATCCGTGATAATCGTAATCATGATGCGATCCAGTCCGGTTCGCTGGCGGAGGAGTCTGGGTATCATAGCTACAAAAACGAAAAAATTCGAATGCTCAACATATTCAATTTTCATAAAGCGATTTTGTTATATTATGTGTATAATGTAGACTCACTTATAACTTTGATCCATAGCAGCCCTTGCACGATCCAATATTGAGAACACCTTCGATTTCGACGGTGCAGGTCGATTAGGTGGCCCACGATTTACAGGTGGTGGAGGAAGAATAGCTAAAAAAAAATAAGCAATTCACATATATCTTTTATATATACATAACTCAAATATATACATATTTTTTTAATATGTACATTTTAATATCTTGTGTATACACAAAAGATTTAAGTACATTTATCGCGATATAATAAACATCCGCCACATTCAACAAAAGTTTATAATAACAAATATCAAATAGATCGCAACATTTTTTAATCTTTTGCATACTTTTACATATCATATAATTTTTATAATAGAGATGTAACCAACCTCTAGACGTTCCTCTAGGTAATGCCTGTCTTGCAGCGGGTCTCGGTACATTACCAACGCCAAGATTCGAAGGTCCTCTCATTGAAGGTCCTCTCCGATCATTAGAGACAGGATCGTCAGTCATGGTCATCTCCATTTCGCGCATCTGTTCTTGACGTATATTATCATTGTTATCGGGAATCAAGTATTTCCGTACTTCGGCGAGCGCAAAAGCAATGCGAGCGTAAGCTTCCGCCGGTGGGGCAATAGCCGTAATCTCCACATGTAGATCGTCGGAAAGATGTGCATATTTCAAATTCAAGGAAGCACGAAGTTCTTCTTCCTGAGATTAAAAGATCCACCCGGAAAATATGCGTCAATTCTTTTTTCAGAATAAAGAGTAAAAAAGAAAGTAAGATTATTCCTTTGTCACCTACTTTCTGTTTATCTTTCATCGATCCTCTGCCTAACACTGCCATCTTACACATTGTCTCTTCTTGCAGCCGTTTCATGGAATTGCCTTTCGGGCCCAGCAATTTCCCAACGAAATTAAACTACAACAGGCAAAACATAACCCAAATTCATCTCAAATTTATTTGTAATTCAGATTGCTGTAGATAGCGATACTTACCTTAGGATGTTCGCGGATAGGTATCAAAACTTTGACAGAGACACGAACATGCTTTTCACGGTAAATATCCACATATTTCGACTCTCTCATTGGTCTTCGCATAGTTTCCGTTTTTTGTATCTCTATAAAACACGCGAGTGTAACAAAGTAGTTATAATTTATTATATTAAATCTTAATTTAATGTATTTTCATATTTATTACATTAATTTTTTATCTCAATAGACATACACGCAGGGCATCTATGAGAAATATTTCTATTATATTCTTTAACCTTTCAAGATAATATTAATCTAGGAAACTTTTTTGTTTTTAGTTCTATAAATCAATATTTACTCTTATGCTAAAACATATTGAAAAAAAGTCAAAGAGATAATGTGAATGGTGATACTTATATGCACCATTAATAGTTATTTGTGTAACAAGTGCTGTAAGATGGAAATTGGACGTGCGAAGTGGATCACCCGCACGTCCAATTTTCAACTTAACACACGTGTTACACACCGTTTTATATTACAAGTTCGTGGAAAGTGGCACATTACGCGCATGACACGCGCGTGATAAACCACTTTCCACGCACTTGTAATATAAAATAGGGTGTGTAACACGTGCGTGAAGTTGAAAATTCACGGGTGCGATGATCGCACTTGCCTTCGGCTCGTGCGTCCACTCCGCACCCGTGAATTTCCATCTTCCCGCACTTGTTACACAAATAACTATTGTAGTACTTATACGAACCATTAGACATATGCAAAAAAAATGTTCACAAAAAAAATTAAAAAATTCTTAGTTTTTTATTTTTCCTTTTTTTTTTTTTGTTTTAAACTTTAGTCCTGAATTTAAATTTAATGGCGCATATATGTGTATCTGGAATTTCAAAAGAATTAAAGAAATATTCCTCCTTTTGTTAAAAACAGTTTTGTTAACAACTAATTTATTCTTTTTTCCTTCTTTATACTTGCATCAATGATACGTATCAAAATGATTGGAATAAAATCCAAAGCGATCCCTACAGTTACGCTTGGTGTTGGATGTAAATTATCTATATCAGAAATCAAACTAAACAGAAGATAACAGACCCTTCAACAACCCAGATATCTAAAATTAACCGAGGACGGAAGAATTTTGAGGAATTGATATAATTGATCTAAAATTATCTCCCAATAAAATTCAAACGGACCATATTGCCTTCAAGCTGAATTTTGTTGCATCATAAAACTCTACTGACCCAGGATCGCGCGCACTCAATCCAATTTCATTGAAAATCACGGTCCACGGACATCGCGGCGGTTTCTCGTCGCGAACGCGACGGAGACTCGTCTCCGAGATCCGAGATCATCTGTCGGCGAAAAAGTACATATATTTACTTGGGGGTTATCTCGGGTCAACTCACCTTGGTCCAGCAAGCGGATTGCGTTGGGCCATTTCTGGGCGTCCAGGTCGATCTTCTCCTGCAAGAGCTCGTGCATGTACTCGCCGGCCTTGTCGACCTGCTGGTCGTCTTTCTCCTCAGACTCGTCCAACGACCTGGGTTTATCGTCGGCATCATCGTCCCTCTGATACTTGTACTCGCCGTTGCTCGATCTGTCCATGTCCATGTTCAACGGGATCCGGATGTTCGTTCGATCGGTCTCGACGATGCCCTTAGTTCCCACGCGTTACGGGATACTTGTCAAAAAAACGCACCTCGAAGTCACAACGACGCGTCTGTGAGAACGAATCTGTAATGGCCGACGACGTGCACGCGCCTAGCGCGCACCCAGTTGATGATCTCCCGCCGATCCCGCCGAGGATCGCGACCGTGGCTGCAGACTGCGGTCTGGTCTCACGCCGCGGGGTTTCATCGATCGTAGGTAATAGGTTCCTGTCGGTACTTTTGACAGTTCATTAATTTAAATCTACAGTCGTTAAAGTAGATCGCCTGCTGGTGAAACACGATACCTTTAGAAGTGCTCTTCGTAACCATCGGTCGGGAAAATGAACGAAGGCGCCGCATAGAAAGAAATTATTCCGATTTCGTTGCACGCGAGCTGCACAAAACACAAAAATTGCGCGAGAATCAAATAAAAAAATATGACATTTATTTATTCTCATTCGTTTATGTCGACGTAAATAGTTATTTACCGTTTTTGTCAATCGTCCAGTCGTTGGAATCTGCCATTGGATCGGCGCGGCGCGGTCGACGAAACGCGATGCGAAAAAAACAAATTCTTTTGAGACGGCCAATGTTTTATGACAACGCGTTTAAATGATTTCAAAGTGCTCGCCTTCCCTCTGACCGCGCCGCCGAGTTGACGTCAAGCGTCGCTCGAGATCCGAGATTAAATCGGAAAATCAAAGTCAACTCCGAACTTATCGCACACCATATATGTCGCACACCGAGCGATAAAGCATATTACTAAATGTCGTCAGCGACTTATCGCGATTCCCCTGCTCTCCCACTCCGGGAAAATTCTTATCCCCTTTTCGGTCGAGTCACGCTCGCGTTCCCGAGGCTCCATGTTGTATGTACATCGTGAGAAACCAGTTTTCGTTCGCGCGTCTACGATCAGCAACGCGTCGATCGTCCGATCGTTCGATCACGCCGATCGCCGATCACGGGCGTGTGTGCGCGCGCGAGCGCGCACTCTCGCTCGACCTCGACTGGAGGCTCTTTCGAAATCCCACGTGGGGTCGAGAGAACCTCCGTGGAATATCGATATTGTGTGCAAAATAGAGATAAGACGTAAGACCATTCGCGACGACCTCTTGGCGAATGGTTTGCTGCTCGGACGAGCCGAAACGAGAGAGAGAACTAGATAGATAGATAGATAGAGAGAGGGAGAAAGAGAGAGAAATGATGCTCGGCAAGTTGAGCGCGAGACTGCGGCATACTGGAAAGAAGCTGCTTTTGAGCTGTGGCGAGATTTCCGCTTATTCCGCCACTCATCAGTGCCATGTCAGAGAGGCGCACTTTACGTATTTCCCGTGTAAGAAGCCGCGTGAGATCGTCGGTAAGTGGATGCCACTCGGACATGTTAATCATTTTCCAGAAGAATCTTCTGCGCCAAGTCCTGATGAATTCACGTATAGGAAATCAACAGCAGCAGCACACGTGTACATATACTTAACCGGCAGAATGCCTGGACATATACTATACATACGGGACATATATGTATACGACTCTAATACATATACGTGTCATATTATAATTATTATACATATCGAAATGTCCAGGCATTCTGCCTGATTCCTGCCGGTCAGTGTATGTATGTACATATGCGAGGCGATGTGGCGATTGATAAAAGCAGTTTTACTCATCAGTTAGTTGATTTAAAGATGCGCTTATACGTAAGCAAGTGTGATGAGTTTAAAATTCAGAATGTAATTTAACATGTATTTAAATTGGCATAATAAAAAAATAGTGTGATAAAAAGAATTTACAGCAAGTAAGAATAAAGAGATTATTTAGGTCTATCGAAACTCGAGAGTTTATCGAGACTCTCTTCTTCCCCGTTTGCTTCCTCATCGTCCCTCTCTCTTTTTCGAATAAATTGATTACCTATATATTTCCTTCCATGAAAGTAAAAAACAAAACAAATTTAAATTCTAAACATATTCGAGTATTCAGATATACGGATTAAAATATTCGTATCTCTGTCGAAGGTGATCGTCTTTCTTTCATATGCAAGAATATATTAAGTCAATAGTAAGTCAAGAATGAATTCGGTTTTAACATAAATTAAACTGACGGATATAACGCAACGATAATTAATGATTTTTTGTCATGCTTGCTATAATGAGAATTATCGTTTTGAAATACGTTCGAGATAACGTCATAACAAAAGTGATTCAGGTTTTTATTATAGATTTTATTACACATTATATTTTATGGAATTTGTGTGTCCTTTTCTAAAGATTTTCAAATTTCCTACAAAATCCCCAAGAAATTGTTTTTTAATTCAATTATTGCACCAGTCTATTAGGTTTTACTCATTTTAAAGTTACTTTACGCTTAAACATTATTCATGTGATTACGTAAAAGAGTCGTGCTTTCAGGTGAGACACAAAAGCTGAATATGTATCAAGCCATAAATCATGGACTTAGTATCGCATTGGAAAACGATCCACGTTCAGGTAAGGATTTTGTTACACTTGTGTTCCTTTAATTAGGATATGCACCTATATACATATTAAGTAAATGTATTAAAGCATTTTGTTCTATGTTTAATTTAATAATATATTGTCAATTTTTCAATACTTTCGAAAAATTCAGAATATTAATTAAACTCTCGAGAAAATTATTTAAACTATCTAAAAGATCAATAGAATTACACGAGAACCTAAATTTCTCATTGAAAATTTTAAAACTTTAACTTAATCTTTAACAATATTTGCATTTTTTTTAAATAAGAAGTATTGCTAACGGTTCTTTTTTTTTTTTTTTTTTAATTTTAGTGGTGTTCGGCGAGGACGTGGCATTCGGAGGTGTCTTTCGTTGCACGATGGACTTGAAGAAACGTTTCGGTGCCGATCGTGTCTTCAACACGCCTCTCTGCGAGCAAGGAATTGCCGGCTTCGGAATCGGTTTAGCTAACGCGGGAATATCGGCGATTGCCGAAATACAATTTGCGGACTACATATTTCCCGCTTTCGATCAGGTGCCACATTATTCAACCAGTACATATGAATATAACATAGATCGATTGATAATTATTATTTTATAATAATATCATTTTATAATAATTTTATATCGAGAATGTAAGAGGAGATTCAAAGATTTAACAAGATTTAATTATTCAAAGAATGAAAAAGTATAAACAAAACTATAAAAATAGAAATTTGCTTAAAAATGTAGGGAGCGTGAAAACTTTCTTTTTCTATAGCTTGAAAACTTCGCGAGCGGATCGGATTAAATAACACGGAATGTGTATTTCGTTCGTCACGCAAATTATTAAATAGGTAAATATTAATTACCTCAGACTATTAACGAAACTCTGTGTGTGTATACCTTTCCCTTATAGTTAGTAAACGAAGCGGCCAAGATGAGGTATCGAAGCGGCAATATGTTTGACTGCGGCAAACTTACGATTCGTGCGCCTTGCGGAGCCGTCGGGCACGGCGGTCTTTATCACTCTCAGAGCCCTGAAGCCTATTTCGCACACACTCCCGGCTTGAAGGTTAGTAGAAATTTTCATCTCAACTTTTTTTTTTATTTTATTTATCGAACAATCGAACGTAACACGCAGAACGGCTCGGCTCCTCTTGAGTGTGTCTTAAGGCTAATCTTAGGTACCTCTCTTAATAGCCGAGCGAAAAGACAAGTTCCTTATCGAGATAAGCGATTTCGTAATAAGGTCGTAAAAGGCCGCGCCTCAGTATTTGTAAACATCTGACGGCTATTGCTACAATGCTGAACAACAAGGTCTATACCGCTCCACGAGAGAGCTCGTGACGCGTAACGGCTACGTGACGATTGGGACGTAGGATCTCATTTCCAAAAATCGACGCGTTTACCTGATCGAATGGTTTGGCGAGGTGAGCTTCGCCGCCGAATTTTTATTGTCAGGAACATTCTTCGGGTATAGCCCTCGCTATGTCCCGCGTCAACCGTAGAGTCGTGAGCTCACAACTTTCCTCAACAAATTCCATGAATATTGTACGGGGTATACGATCTACGTATGCATGAAGAAAGTTTTGCCCGCACACTAATGCGTGCGACCGCCGTTGTTTGTACACCGTGATTACGAGAGGAACGGCGTAATATCGACGACCTGGAGTCGATCGATTTCACGCTTGTTTTGAGCTTGTCGAAGAGCTGTCAATTATCGCGAGAGGGATCACGGAGGATGCGATTCACGTTTTTGAACGAGCTCATCTTTCTTTTTCTTTTTTAGATCGTCGTGCCTCGTGGAGCGACGCACGCGAAGGGTCTCCTGCTGAGCTGCATCGACGAGCCGGATCCCTGTATCATATTCGAGCCTAAAGTTCTTTATCGTACAGCGGTCGACGAGGTGCCTATGGGACATTACAAAATCGAAATCGGCAAGGCCGAGATTGTAAGAAGCGGTCAGTTCAGAAATTTATTTATTTATTTAACGGGATATAAGTCCCTTTTTAGTAGGATTATCCAAATAACTAGGATAACAAATGGATAACACACAGAATGAAAAATAAGTACAATAATGTATGCAGAGAAAGAAAAGGATAAACAAGAGAAAATTTGGGAAGAGAAAATAATCGGATACTTAAATATTTGACATTGTTTGGACAGCACCAATATCGTGAATGGATAATTTGTGTACGATACTTTTTGAATACGTAATTTATATGCGTAATTTATACATGCAATTTGTATGAAGAAGTATATATTCTATACGTTTTTTGCTTTATATAACTTAATAAAAATTGCTGCTTTTTCTTGGCCTTCAAAACTATTATAATAGCGATAATTGACAGTATTTCATTAATCCGATTTTAACGACATTGATTGAGAGTTTCCACCTGCGAGTTCTCGTTTTTTATGTGACGTATTTATAATTAGTATTATTAGAAGTTCTTGGATCTTTGGGCTACGTGGAAATGATTATGCACTATGAATAAATATTTGCGGTTGTAGAGTCATTCTTCGGAGAAATGTTCAGAGCGTAACGACCGGTTCTTCGCTCTTTACCTTTACATTATATCCACCGCGGAACGTGCGCCGTCCAACGAAAATAATGCCTCGGAAGGCGTTGTTTGAAGTCGTAGAAAGTAACTATTCGCACTCTCGAGCGCGAGAGGTAAATATAATTTACCGAGAGTGTGATCGCGTCCTTCCATTATATCGCCAGAGCGGAGCGGCGATCTCGTCCGATGTGACCGGTCCTGAAACAGGATACGCGAGAGGAAACGCGCGCTTTTATCGTATAGGTAGTTTATATATATATATATATATATAGACGTCCAGAGCGATTAATCCTTGATACTCGCGTACACATGAATGCATCTGTGGTTCTTTTGTCGCATAGGTGACGCCGTGACACTCGTGGGCTGGGGCACTCAGGTGCACGTACTGCTGGAGGTGGCCGACCTGGTCCAGAAGAAACTTGGCGCGTCCTGCGAGGTGATAGACCTCGTCTCCATTCTACCTTGGGACGCGGAACTCGTGTGCAAGGTGGGCAATAACGGCTGTCGTTATTCCGGCCGTTTCCTTGAGAGACAGAGAGAGAGAGAGAGAGATGTGTATACCCTTCTCGCTCGCGTTTTTTTTTTTTTTTTCGTTGCTCGTTCCCCATTGACGCCGAATTTCAAGGGCCGAGAGATCGCGCGGAATCTCCTTCCTGCTCCGGTTCCGGAATTTAATTCAAAGCTCCGAGACGTTTGGTGAGACAAACGCGTCGTCACCGTGAACGCCGAAACGCACATTTCGACGTAGAGAATTGCCGGGCAATTGCACGAGAGCTGCAATTAAAGTGCCTTTCGCACCATTTGTATTTATATTTATTTCAATTTTTTTGAACTATATAAAATATGACTTTATTATTAATCAAGCAAGTTTTCTTCGATTAACGCAATATAATCTCATTCCAAGATTTCCACGTTGAAATTAAAGACGTTTTTAAATCAAGAATATTCTTTCTTTCTGTGTGAAACATCGCGGAACATCATCGGGATAGCGCGAAAAGCAGACCCGCCCGTCCATCCTCGCCTTTCTTCTCGACCACGCGAGGATTCATCGTCGCGCGTGTAGCCCACAGTCGCACGAGGAGTCGAGCACTCGATGCCGCGATTCGATCTTGCCCGACGAGCAACGTGACGTGACGTCCTGTGTCGTGTCGCCGACGGCAGAGAGGCGGCTGGCGGATGCGCCGCCGTAGCAAAAACGAGAAGCGGTCGTGATGTCTAGCGAAGTCGACCGCTCGCATGCCCTGTCAGATTACGATAGCATACGGATTTCCATAGACGCTAATATCGCGCTGATTTATGCTAATCGATCGCTGGTCGCTTAATGATATGCTCGATCGTACCGCGGTATCCACTCGCGGCTCGCAAACCGCCGCTATATTATATGTACACACACGCGCGCGCGCGCGCACACACACACATGACGAGGTGATCGTAATTGAAAACCCGTTTCGCCGCAATTTCGATACAGTCGCGGATTCGCCGTCTTGTCTACTCTCCGACATGCCTGCCTGCGAAACGCCGCACGGTTTCGCAACGAGATGAACTGCTCGCGCAAAACAAAATTCTGATGCGTCGCTTCGGCGAGAAACCGCCTCCGGCTTGCACGAAGCAGGAAGAATAACATATATCGATTAAGTTCGTTAAAAACAGACAACTCATGAACACAAAAATTATGAAACACTGAATTAGCGCGGTTAATTATTAATTCAAATCGCTTCAATTAGAATGTTTAGTCTTCAATAGCAGTTGGTACTTTTTCTTACTAACAACCAAGAAAAAAAGCTCAGCTTTTTTAAAAGATTTAACAAGCCGCATAGTATTGCATAATGCATTACGTCAAACTAGATTACATATAATAAAAGTGTTTTTCTCTTAATATCTATTACAAATAATTAAAAGTAAAAGGGAGTGATACAATTAATAGCGTTGTCGACTTTATTCCTTTAAACATAAACGCGAAGTTAATTAACGTTAATTGTTAATTCTCCTTAGGCGTTTGAAAGGGATCGAACATTACGAGGAAGGTGGGCAATAATTCAAACGTTTATCGTGACAGCAAAGCGGCCGTTAATAAAGGTTAATAATGGACATACAGAAACTCATAAATATCAATCCGATAAATATAGAGATGTAGGCTTTCTGTGGGGTGTATCCGTAACGAAAGATTGTAACTCCTGAAAGTTGCCGGGAAGGACGGTTTGAGTCGAAAATGTCATAGGAACCTGTATCCAGCGTATTCAGTCACGCTTATCTAGCTACCTTTGTCAATGATTTACAACAGGACGGACACACACACATATACACGCGTACATGGAGGCACAGGTGTGCCTACGTATATCCTGATCGCGCCAGTCGTTCCCGGCGTGTATTTCTCCAACGTCGATCACGTCGTAGACCCGTATTTGATAGCCGTTACAAAACGGCCCGCGTGCCGTCATCGTGCCGTCGTTAATGCGCCCGCTTAGCGCATCGGCCGTGCATGTGAAGTTATTATTGTACCGCAAATGTGGGACGAGACGTAAATCACGCGCGAATTAAACCCGCCAGCCGGCGACCGATAATAAATTACCGTATATGCGGTGATATCGTGTATTCGAATGTTGCAGTCGGTGAAGAAAACCGGACGCGTCATCATCGCCCACGAAGCGCCGATGACGAATGGATTTGGGGCGGAAATAGCCGCGACCGTCCAGGTAAGGTCCACACCGTCGGCGTCGAGCCCTCGGACTCTTCGCGGCAATAATGAATATTCGGATTGCGCAAACGGAAAGATTATACCTAACGCAAATCAGATACCTAACAGCCAGATTTTATTAGCGTGACCCTAATGTAGCGCGTTGCGAATTGGTGCCCAAGTCGGAAGTCTTCGACGCCCGAGCTATAGAATGACGCGCGGGATGGTAATGTTACACGCGTAATAGTCCTCTAAACCGGTTTTTAACGGTGGCCGATTAGCCGGTCTTGTTTCTCAAATCCGCATTTGTTGCCGGCGATTAATCGATACCGACCGATCGGTTCTTATAAATTAGAAAGTCGGTTGCGCGCGCGACGGAAAGGCTGTAAAACTAATCCGGGCTAATCGCGGACTAATTGTGAGTCACTGAGTCGCCCTGACGGAGCGTTGTCAAATCATTATGCAGGCGGAGTGTTTCCTGTACCTGGAAGCGCCGGTTCAAAGGGTCACGGGATGGGACAGTCCCTTCCCGCACGTCTTCGAGCCGTTTTACCTACCGGACAAGTGGCGTTGCTTCGCAGCTGTCCGAGACGTTCTCGTATACTGACAATGAGATCACGTTAAAGGGTGGCTACATACACAATGGCAGCTGCAGTACGTCGCAGTAAAAAAGAGGGAACTCCCCTAAGGGAACCTGTTGATCACGAAATGTTCGCTAATTAGGTTAAAAATATTTTTTTACTGTTTTTATTATGAATAAAACGTTTAAAATTTGTAAGACACGATATTCTATATATTTTACATAATAATTTACATAATAATTTTACCTCCTTTTCCTCTGCCGAGTATTCGAAGGATTATACGACCCAAGAAAGTGGAGAAAAAAAGATATAATAATAGTCGCTTGAAGTTTATACGCGTTTTAATTCACGCGTATGCACTTTACATATTTACTTCGCCGATTATATTGTGTATGAACAAATTACCGCTCACAACGCAACTCGCACGTAATTGATCGTATTTGTGAAACATATAAGATGTTTAAGCAGTGTAAATTATTAATTTGGTCTTGCTAGAAAACGATTGTTTATCTGTAATAAATAAAGCATATTACATGTATCATTCATCGCCGAGCATGGATATATGAATCCGGATGACCTGCCTAGCGCGCACATCACGCGTATGCAAACCCGTGTCCCTGACCCAGTTTGTCGCAACCCACATAAATCCATCCCTCTTGTCTAAATTAATAACATGAAAGATGATACAAATCGTCGCCGGCGGCAATAACGCGTCGCTCTGACGAAGACGTCAGATAGACAGTCAGGATGGATCGTCTAGGTATCCTTTTTTTTTCTTACCGATAAAATCTGGGTCAAGTCCTTCTTTAATAATAAAACTACGCACCGATTGTGCGCGCCGTGGCAATGTAATATTTCAATCAAGGTTTCAGTCCCAGGCGCTGTCCTTTCCAGTCTAAACCTTTAGATCGCCATGTTCCGCTTGTCAACAGGATGTACTACACTTTCGATCGAATAAAGGCGTAAAAAGATACTGGAGAAGGGTTTGAATTTTAAATTGAAAAAAAGAAACGTAAGAATACAGAGACTCAACGATAGAGACAACGTAAACGCGAAATTCCGATATTTTTTATAAAAATAAATTTTTACAACAAACTTCACAGAAAGCTGTTTAAAAAAAACTGTAGCCAGAAAAAGTATAAGCACAAAGGAGATCTATTTTTAAACGAATTCTTGAAAGAGAATGCAGTTGCAGAAATCTTTTCTTCACAAATTGATAAATATAGTCAACATAGTTAACACGATTATCCTCTCCTTATTCTGCCGACATAGGGATATCGACTACAGCTCTCCCAATGTAAATGTAAAGGTTGATAACGGGAGGCCATATTTTCTCTCTGAAGGAAGACAAAAAATATGAAAAATAATATTTGCTTTTTTAGCATATGTTAAAATGCATTATAATATCATATATTTATAATTATGAGGTAAAAACTATATATAATCTAAGTATATCTTGCTCCCATTCACATTGCTAGTACTGACATTTCTGTCATTTTTGGGATTAATATATTTGATTATTTCAAATCTTTTTCATTTACTTAATATCTGATTTGGAAATATCTATTGTTACTGTCAATTGCGCGTTACTTTCAAAAGTAGGCGATTGAAAAAAAAAATCTAAAAACTTATCGAGATAACATTTAGAAAAAAAAACGAAATTAAAGAAAAGGAAGTGTACTGAACTGCACGCTCGTGGCATATTTTGTAATTTGAAAGGGAAACCACATTCTTTTACTGTATATTATGATACGTGAAAGTTGGCAGAGCGGCGTACATACATACACATACGTAGACAGAGCGCAAAGAGAGAAAGAGAGAGAAGAAAATCAGCTGAGAGAGACAGAGACAGAGAGAGAAGGTAGAGAGACCTGGTAGCAGTGGAAGAGAGATGGAGAACCAGTCGCCGCGAAGCGTAGACTATATCGAAGGTCGACGAGTTACCTTTTTATTGGTCGATTTTTGCGAGAATAGACCAACGGCTTTTACACGCTAACATATGGCGCCGATGCGCCCGCAGACATCGAAAGTTGAGAGTCTCACTCTCTTCGACAGTGATTATGAATTGATACTCCAGAAATATGAAGAAATACGAATTATTAGAATCTCCCTATTCTCAACAACGGTTCCCTGTTGAAATATGACAATCAGCAATTTTTTTTGTCAAGAAAAGTAGTCAATAAAAAATCCTTTCCGTAAAAATACTTTTTGTAAAAATCGATTAAGCTTTTCACGACTTACTAGAATCTGTCAATTCTCAATAACGGCTCCATATTGAAATGACAAGCAGCGATTTTCTTTGTCGAGAAAAGTAGTCGATAAAGTTATTCGCTTTCGTAAAAATATATTTTGTAAAAATTGATTTAGCTTCTTCATGATTTATTAGAACCTCTCAATTCTGAATATAATTTCCATCTTGAAATGATACAATTTTTTTTGGCAAAAAAATATAAATTTGCTTTCGTTCTTGTGTACATTTTTTTGTAAAAATTGATTTAGTTTCGTTTCTTATTCCTACATTAAATATTTAAACAGTGTGCCTCGACCTTTAATACAAGTTCTCAGATAAAATTTTAATACAGTGTTAGAATTCACTTATTGTTATTTAATAATTAGCGTTTCATTGTCGTAAAAAATTAAAAATTAAATTAATAAAACCGCGCTGCGGTTTATCTGATGCCTGTTTCAGTGTGTCGCGCAGAAAACGCACGCAAAGTCAAAACATTTATGCTACGAGATTATTTGCAACTGCCGCTCGTTAAGTATACGAGAAATTACATATGCGCTGTTACATAAATCCTATTTATACCATATCATATGGCTCAGCAGTTTGTTTTTGTTCGCGCTCGATCTCTTCTTACGATCGATTGGGATCAAATATCGCGCTCTTCTCCCACGTGTCAATGTCACGCAAGTGTCAGAGAAAGCATTCTTCGGGCCAAATTAAAAACAGCAGCCTGTTATCTCGATTTATACGAGGCAACACGGAACATACATATTTACAACGGCGTAAAGTAGCCAGGGATGAAAGTTTCCATTGGTCCGATTGGAACACAACATATTTACTGATCGCGAAATTAACACGCAGCTGTGCTTTTATCTTATCTTAAATAATATTATTCGTCTCCAACGGAGATTAAACGGATGAAAGTGCGCTAATGTTTTAAGAAGATCGTTAACGCGCGAAAGGAAAAGATTCGGTGTATTCTTGCAACAAATGATTTTGCAGCGATTTTTAATTTACAACGATTAATTACCAAACAGTCGTTAATTACCGTCGTGCGATAATATCAACGGAACTCCAAGTAGAAAACGCGACATTAATAGGTGACAGCTAATAGGCTGCTACTCATAGACACATCACTTAATACGTAAAATATATAAAAACATACGAGAGAAAGTTCGTGCAATCAAGAGACACGGTAGTGTCTCGCGTCAGCTTTGGCCCTTACTACAGAAGTAACGCTCGCGTAAACGTAGTACGTGACAGATAGTGTGTGTATATGTTACTACGTTTACGCGAGCGTTACTTCTGTAGTAACTTACGATATATCACTCGTTTACGCGGAGTAAATTATCGTAAGTTACTACAAAATCTCGTTTACGCGAAGAAAAATCCCGTTTATATATAATACTCTTTCTCCTTTTCTCGTCGACACGAACCCCTCCTCCCTTCTTCGTATTTCGTCTCGCGGCATTGTCCCTTTCAGTCCCCATGGGATTGCGGAACCAATATCGGATTGCGGCGCGATATCGGATCAATTTTTTAAGCCGAGGATGCCGAGACTTTACACTTCTTGAGAGACCACGTTGGGGTGGGTCCCGTCGCAGTCAGAAACCTCCGCTGCTCCGCTCTTGGGGGGGGGGGGGTTGATACTTCGGATTGGTGTCGAGATCGCAGTGAGGGTGAAATCAAGCCGCGAAGAAAATTAAAACGAGGAACCGATGGATCTTGAAAGGATCGCGGCCAGGATGCTCACGCGTCTTCATCTCTACCATTAGCAACGCGCCCGCGTATTTTTTCACCATTCTCGCTCCCGCAACATCCAAATATTTATTAAACGGGAAAAGACCTGTTCCCCAATAATTATTTTATTTGTTTCTTTAATCGTAGGAAATTAAATACTCACGTAAGTTAATTTTTTTATCTTTCCCATTTCTATTAGGGCGGGAAGAAAAATGTAGGTATATGAGATTTTACGAGACAATTTCTTGCAAGATTGTTAAAAAAATATTATTTTACGCTTGAGCGAAGTGTAACACTCACGAGCGTATAAGATTACCACCCGATCGGATAACTAATGTTCGTATAATTTGTGTTACATACATCTCGTTCTAGTCAAGTACGACGCAGTTTCTGGTTCAACACCCCGAGGGCTTCTTCCTTTATGAGCGTACACGCGACGCAAGTGAGTTGCGACCGCAATTAAAGCGCCGCTCGACCGCTCTAAATATTTGGCGTATCGCGTTTGCCACGTCCGAATTATCCTGACTAATGCTGATAATCGGTAGATAATAAATAGCACGCGTCCATCCCGAGCGCGGGAAATTGTTCGACGTGCTAAAATAATTAAGACGAGGTTACATCAGCGCGATTAATACGGTAAAGAAAGAAATCATTTTGCGACCGCGCTTATATATGCATATTATAATACAATCATTTGCATAAACATTATTCTGATTATTCAGTTCATGCGGCATAATTTATAATATTATTTAAATATTTCTCAGATATTTCAAGTAATACATATCTTTAGTAATGTCTTCACGACGCAAAACTATTTCCGCACCGATGTGATACTACTCCGTTTTAAAATATTTTTTCAGATAGCTAACATTACGAGGGGATATATTTGGATATCTAACGACGATTTGTTTATCGACGGAATAATGATTTGAGCTCATTATATGACGTGCGATAAATTTCGCAATTTTGTATCGTTTCACGATCGACCATGGTGAATGTGGATCCCTTCGCTCTATCCGTGCATTTCTTGCAAAAATCAATAGTGATTAGATATGCGCATAAAAAAAACGTCAACGATAATGTGCACCGACAAATAAGTCTTACGATAAACTAATCGCTGATCTACATTTACAGTGGCGCACACGCGTTACACGCGTAATTATTCGGATTGCGATTCCGTCGCAAAGAAACGTTCATAAATTATGCATTTCTTTTTTTTTATCGCAAATACGCGCGCTCGGATAGATTTATTGTAATGTTAATTGGCAAAACTGATAGGCAGATTACGTTCTCTTTGCAATTTTGTTAGGCCGTTAACACGGACGTAACTTCTTCTGAGAAGTGAATGCCGTAGAGACAACTCGCTGTCACGTTTTGCAATCGTTGAGAATGAGTTACATAAATGTAGAGCACAATTCCAATTTATGCGCGTTTCTGTACATCTTTCGCTTCAAGTTTAAGACACGAATATGAGTACCGAACAGTGCATTTGTTCTGCTATCTATTTATGTAATAAGCAAATAAATCTTTTATTATATTTTCTCTTTTTTTCTTATATATCATTATTTTGTTATTCACTGTTTTGAAATATTTATGTGAAATAAAGAAATAATTGTGCAAATTTTAAAACTCTTAGATATTTAATGAATGATAAAAGAATTATTTTTAGCTGGGCATTCTTTTAGCAAAGAATGATAAGCATTAACACATACAAAGCAATCGCGTAAAAACTAGCGATGTGAAGAACCAAGTTGAATTTTTGATGTAAATAAATATATAAAAGTTTTGCAAATATAACTAAAATGTTTAAAATCTATTAAAACCCATTAATAAAATATTAACATATATTTTTTAAACGATCAATTTTTTTAAACGTTTTTTAAATCGGTGTCAATCACATTCATTACAAATAAATTATGGAAATAATTGCGCAATGTACGGAATTCATTTTAATGAATACAAAAATTTAAAAATTAATTAAAATTAAAACTTATTACCTAAATTATTACTCTTAAACTTGTTTAATTAAAAAGATATCTCTTCGCAATAAAGGAATCCGAAGTGCCTCGTATTCAAGCTGAACTATATGAATTTTTAAATTATATTACTCGCTTAAGATTTTAATTAAGCTTGCAGGCACATGAATGGAGGCGGAGGAAGCTCATTGAAAGCGAGAGGGACGTTCTGAGAATTAAATGAGCACCGGCTTGTATCTGAAGACACGCAAAATCGAGATGAACGCTACGTTTAGCGCACGTATAGTTCGTTGCCTGTGAGAATTAAAGGTTGTTGACTTACGTACGTCGGATAGGTAATCACGCAAGATAGGCAAGGTGGGTAGGCCGGGCAGGCGAGCCAGGCGCGGCTTCGCGTCGCGGCTTCCTCGCCAGCTCTCGGTCTCATCTCGATTGACCGCTTTTACCTGCAAATTGCTTCCTTCTCGACGAGATGCGAGATGTTTACGTGTACATATATACGCACGTCAAGCGTAACCGGCGCGCGCTCATTAGGAAAAACGAATGGGGAAAAAGACGGCCTGCAGCCGGCCGGCGCGGCGACCAGCCGACCGATGCACGCGATGCGCGCGGCGAACACGGTCAATCCGACGCACCGATGCGCCGCGATGCAATAATTATTGTGCCACACACATTCTTTTTTAAGAAAGCGGCAAATTAATTCGCTTTACATCCACCGGCCGATCTTTACCAACGTCCGGACTGATTTCGGACGGCTTTCCATTCTTGATCGTCGACATATACGACATGTACGGTCGACTGTATTTTCGATCCTGCAGCAGTGCACAAGTGCAGTAATAATCCGCCGATCGGATTATCTCATTTGCAGGTATGAATACTTATACCCTGTCCATCTCGTTGATCGACGAAAACCCGTTTGCTGATATCAAAAATCGTTAAAAGAGATAACTCGATCTGCAGAGGGAATGGAACAAAGCGAATAATTTCGTATGTTCGTAAGATAGCTACAAGATACGATACTTTTATCAATGAGAGCGAGCTACGATAAATCGATATCGATAATGCTTCAAGAATCTGATCGCGCCGATAAGTCCCGATATCTTTTACCTTGTCGAATAGTTAAAAGGCGCGATGAGGCGGATACGCGCGAATTATTGCATTGCTCAAGCGTTGCTTCGAAAGGAAAGTTACTTAATTATGTCTATAAACGATCTTTCAGCGAGGCTATCCGCGAATCTAATCAACGTTTAACGCACGTATTTGCACGTTTGCGAGTTATTACTTCCGACATATAATACAATGTAGAATAATATAGCGCAATACTGGAGGAGTTACGTAAAAAAAAGAATACTGGCGAGTTTCTAGAGCGTGGAAATATTAATTAGACGATGTAAAAAACTAATTCGATAAGGTGCGACCAAAAGTTACTGACCGTTAACGAGAAAAGAAGTAATATTTTTATCTGCGATTACCTAAATGTTCTTATCTTTGACTGTTCAAAAATTTAAAATTTACACGTAAGTTCTCTATTTTGAAGTACTCTTAAAGATTTAACTTAATTTTAATATCCGAATAAATTTGCAATGTGTTAAAGTGTCCGTGTTGATTACTATAAATTTTGCCTTGTGATTAAGATTAAGGTCAAGCCGATTTGACTTGAAATCGAATCGTATTTGAGATCAAGAACATTCGTTTGCTTTATTTCTCTTTTACTAGAAATGAATACATATATACATATATACTATTATATAAGCACACTAAAAGTACAATGTATTTAAAATCAAATTTAGAAGCAATTAAAATAGATTAATGTTATTAAGAGAAAACTTTTAAAATTAAATTCTCTTAACAAGCAAGAGGGAGTTTAATTTAACTTCGCGTCAATCACGGATAGAAACTTTTCGAGACATTATTATAAACTGGAAGTACATCTCCCATCTGTTTTCTCTCATTTCCTTTCCTATTTACGTGATCTCGTATAACTGCTAGATATTTCGCTCGACACGTTTGTCAGCCACGTGTAAACAAATATTTTTGCGGCTTCGCAACCGTCACGGTCACCTCCCAGCTGTTATTTTAGAGTTCTCACACGATGTATTATGTATTAGGTCTCACAGAACAATTAACGGCGATGCCTACTGAAGCTCTTAAATATTATTAATTTGACGCGTTACCTTTCGAGAGCACATCCTGCCAAGACAATACGACGCGGCTGTAGAAACACAGATCTGGTTGCAGAAACAGGATAAGATTATCTGCGTTTATCTGAAACATAGAGATGAGGAAATAAAGTAAAATTTCTCATTACGCTCGTTTTTTCATTAATTATGGCAAAACATAGGATGTGTTGCAAAATGTTCAACTATTTATGATATCAACATGCTACTTATTGTAATTCTCGTGAATTTCAAAACTTGCTTTCTACGTAAATCTAATTTCTGAAAATTCTCATACTTAATGTGCATACTATTATCGCTGTATCTTTTACTTAGAATTTTTTTCAAATTACGGTAAATATTTTTAATAACTGAATAATGAAACACATATGCGTATGTGCAATTCGGATATTTTACGAAACTGAGTTTATAAGATTACATTGTAGACTTTTTTTAGATTGTATATATATGTATATATATATAAATTATATAACAATTTTGAAATTATACATATACATATATCTTAATCCATGTAGTTCCAAAATCACAGTAAAAATGAGTGTCAACTTGATTTTATAACCCAAGTATTTAAAAGCCTGTCGAAGGGATAATTTGATATACAATTATAACTTTATAACTTCAAATTAAACACTTGGATTATAAAATCGAGTTGACACTCGTTGTCACCGTGATTTTGAAACAATATGGATATCGCGATTAAGATAATATTCGCAATAATCCTAAACCAACCCCAAAGCACCAATGCGTGCGAACGTAATCCGCATTAAGACTAAGAGAAGGGTCGGCGAGTCGCGAGAAGCGTTCCGCGTTCGCGCCAGTGCAGCGTTGGCTAATTGCGGTTGGCGAGCCGAGCTAACCATCTTCCTCGTCGCTCCTCGTCGCTCCTCGTCGTCGTCGAACCTCGCTCGGCTTTCAGACAACGGGCCACGACGTCGGGAACGACGCGAACGTCGACGGTCAACACCGCGACGACACACGACGACGCGACGGCGGTGGAAGCTCTCTCTCTCTCTCTCTCTCTCTCTCTCTCTCTCTCTCTCTCTCTTTCTCTCTTTCGGGTGATTTCGGGCAGACGGCAGACGGTTAGTTGCAAGGGTGGCGCGGAGAGAGCGAGAAGACGGTAGGCGGGAGGGGCGGAGGCGGGGGGGAGGCTGTTGCTCGGCATTCGGCTGCGTTCGGGTGGGGCGACGGCGGCGAGCCGGGACCGGCCGAGGCGACGAGAGATTCTCGCAGTGCCGAACCCCGTCGTTCGCCACGCAATTGTCTCGTCGCTCTTCCGTATCTTCCGCATCTCTCTCGACCTTGTAATAATAATCGCGTAATAATACCGTTCACGTTAATACCGCGGTAAGTACCTGTGCCTGACTTCGGGCCGTTCGCCGCCGCCGCTGCCGCCGCGGCCGGAGTACAAGCGTGAAGGTGTCCACGATCGAGCGTGTTTGTGCCTCGACTTGTCTGTGTGCCTCGCGCGCGCGACTCCCCTGTGCGACGATCCACCACCCGACTTTTTGCCGCCTTATCAGAAGAATTTAGAAGAATCGACCGAAGAAGAGACGACGCAGTCGTTTCTCTCTCTCTCTCTCGCGCGCGTCAGTTTACGCGCTCGCGAATCGAAATCACGTGATATTCGCGCCGCTGAAAATCGGGCGCGCGCGCGCGTAACCGAATTCGGAGTCGGAAGTCCGCTTACTCCGCTCGCCCCCTCGCGCCTCGCGCGGCGTGATCTGTGCGATCTCGAATCTCGACACCGTCGGCGTCGCCTTCTACGGATCTCCCGATTCGCGTCGCGTCGTCGCGTCGCGCCGGCAAATCGATCCGCGATCGGCGCGCAACCCGAAGGTGTCCCCCGTTTCCGTCCGTTGGAATTTCTCGTGCCTCGTCGCCGCCGTCGTCGTTGTCATCGTATCCCGACGGAGACGAGAATCGTCCTGGAAGCGACTATGGAGGCCGGAGCCTGCAGCGACGCGCCGCGTTCGACCAAGCCGAAAGCCGCGCGGACCGAGGTCCCCGCCGTCATTGTCCCTGCGAGATACGAAACGGTAACCTCCGGGAAGCCGTCAGCCAGACCCGCCGATCTCGTCCAAGTGTCGCTGATGCAGGTAAGCTCTTACGTCTTACGTAATGCTTCAAGTCGTACATATATATATACACACATCGGCGCGTATGTGCGGTGCGAGGCGAAGCAAGCGAACCTCGCCTCTCGGCCCATTTGCGGCGCGCCAAGCGCCGACGGCCGGGGACGAGGGAGGGCGAGAGGGGCTGCGAGACTCAGCGACCAAGTCGTTCAACCCTCTCGCGGGCCGGAGACTGCGGCGGGGAGGTCGACACCCCGCGCGGCGCGCGTTCGCCGGCGCATATACGATCGATCCCCGCGATCGATTCCCCGGCAACTCGGGACGATTCTCCTCGCGTTCCGGTACGCCGAAGCGCAAATCTGAAAGCCGCGAAACGTCAACGTGCGCGGGTTGTTTTTTTTTGCTCCCCTCGCGCGCACGTACCACTGTTTACCTCGCCTCTGTCCTTCGCGTGTTTGCTCGCGTCCTACATTGACTTTAGTATAAATATATTGTTTCGTTGTCGGAGACGTGCGGTCGCTCCGAATCTGTCTGGCGCTTGTAATACAACATTGACGCGTGTTTAACTTGTCCGATTTATATCTTTTTTCCCACTTTTATAATCTGCGATTGTAATTCTTCGTTACCCAACGTCAATCGCGTGGTTTTTTCTCGGTAATTACTCGCGCGAGAGGTGTATTTATAACACTCCAACGTTACATCTCAATTTTCATCGTTCTCTTTAATGATTTACAATTAAATAAAGGTTAATAATAGAATCGGGAAAAACGCTCTCAGGAAGATTAATAATATTCTGTATATTTGTTAGATAGAGACAAGTGCGGAAATTCTTTATTTTTGTGAAACAAATTATGCTGCATTCGACCGATAAAATTTTACTTTGTGAATTTAGTTGATTTCTGAGACTGGAGTGTGTTTTACAACCCACGCGAGTAACTGGTTGTGAGGGTCAACGAGATAGTAGACTGACAAATAACGTGCTTGGAATTCGATAGATTCTACACGATTTGTAGTAGCGTGATTCTTCCTCGTTTCAATTATTTAGATTCGGATTGCCATTAATTTTGTGCCAGTGAATTAACGTGATCGAAAAAAGAGCTACTTTTATTGATTTATCTTTAATATTTTATTTCTTATAATTTACATAGCTATTAAAAAAGGATAATTTATTTTGTCGGCTATTTCTCAGAGTGGCTATTTCTCAGATTAACAGATATGAAGTATATTGTGGCTCCAATTTGAATAAAAAGAAGACCGAATATAAAAAGAAAGCGAATTAAAAATCTCGATGTAGGAAACAAGTTTTCGATGCAAATTGTAAATTAAAAATACGAATATTTTCGATTTACGATTTGCATTGAAAACTTGTTTCCTAAATCGAGAGTTTTAATTCTAAAAAACTTGTCTTTTTGACGAAATATCTAGCCCCCTTCATAAATATCGTATACCTAATGAAGTATATAAAAACAGATTTAAAAACAAGTAACATTTCAATTTAATTACTTATCTTATTTAATACCTCTTTAAGTATAAATTATGATAAATTGAGCACACATTAGACCTCTCTCAAAAATCACGATACATAATTATGAACTGAAATAATACATAGATATATATTTTGCAACAAGTAATTTAGAACAGCTGTAGCTTCATAGAATTTTTTTCGATTGTATTTTTACTTTCTATGAAGACAGTCTCAAGATTTTTTATTTCTACATTTTTTAACAATTTTAATACTGAATCATTTTTTTTTAGAGTTTTTTAAAAATTGAATAAAATTGTAGAATTTTTGGAATTATATATAACAATTTATTTATCAATTGATTTTAAGTGATCATCTTATCTTAGTTATCTTACAATTAGTGGAATTTTAAATTAAATTTACCAAGATATTTAATATTGAAAATTAGCGTGTCTAAAAATTAACTCAAGTAAAATAGTTCTCCTTCGCCGTTATCGAGTTATCGAGAAGATCCTCTTCAAAGCCAAAGAATTTGCAGGTTACAAGGATGATATTTTCCGTATATACATCCGCGTTGTCGTTCGCTTGCGTTATTTATTATCCGGAGTCACACACGCGATACGTCAATCTCTCTAAATCTAAACAGTTCGTTTTTCGTTATTTCCGAGATTTCGAGGAAACGTGCTTCCTTGCGCGTTATCAAATCGGAATCTTTATTGCATGTGCAAGAGAATTCGTGCGTGAAAAAGATAATGGCGATTAGATAAGTGAAATTGGAGGAATCTCTTTAAGAATCGCGCGCATTCGAGCAATCGGAGATCGCTGATCTTCGATCGAGTTAATTACTCGCGCGAGTACAGATTCAATTGAATTGTCCGTGTTTCCAAACTTTTAAATTGCCCTAGAAGTTTCAATGGGAAAGAAAGTGCGTGAAATACTTTATTTTCTTTCATTGGCCAGCTCAAAAAGAACAAGAAGATATCTGTAGAATTTTCCACACCCTGAAAATATCGATGGCGATATTTTGAGTTAATCATTTTTAATACAATTCCGCAACTTATATTTGTCTTTAGAGTGAAACAGTCTTGTAATCTATTACCGGATCTTTCACGAAACATTCGACGACGGAGACTCTATTCCAGCACTTGGAACATTCTGTCGAGAATTCGGTTACTTCAGTGTGATACCGTTTTACGAAATATCGCGGAATGATCCGTCGATAGGTGATTTCGCGCTATTTGATTGATCGTGGGCGTGGATAAAGAGCATTCCCATTTAAATGCCGTTTTTCCGCTTAAGTGCGTGTGCCGCGTGTACCGAACGCAACTGCGCTCCGATTTGATCGCCACGGCGAGAAGGGAAACGAATGGAAAGGGCAGAATTTATAAGGAACGACAATTATTAAATTTGCATAACGGGTGTTCGCGGCCGGCCACGATCGACGGTGGCGTTGGCCAATCAGTGCCGCGGTATGTATTAATTTACCGGTCGCAGTTTCAATGAAAGGTGATATTGATCACGTGGCTCGCCGCGCGGCATTGTCTGCTTCGTCGCAAGACACTTTGCATTAAATTATATATGTTTTTATTATATATTTATTTTTATTATATATATATATATATATATATATATATATATATATATACATATATGTAAAATAAAATACGTAAAAAAATATATAATAAAAATTAATACATAATAAAAACATATAATTTAATGCAAAGTATCTTTTTACATATATACACATTCGAATAGAGAAATAATTTAAATTTTACTTAAAGTTTGAAATTTTGCTTGAAGCACATATTAAATGACATTGTGATAAATATGTGATACGTGGGATATCTGTCTGCGACAAAATTTTCCCGACCGTTATTAAAATTTATGAAAGCATGCACGGATGCTCACTTTGATGATATTTGTATATGTACTGTATTTATTATAGCGTCAAGTAATGCGCACCTCAAACGAAACTTAATTAATACTTTAGCGAAGTTTAAATTGTTTCTGGCATTCGGATGTATGTGATGTGCATACGGTTTTTCTGACTAAATTTACGTAACGAAATACTGCTCATATGCCTTTCTTTCTTTACGTAGGCATGAAATGGAAATATCGATATATAGAGAAAACCATATCCTTCAAAAAATTTTCTAACATGAGTACAAAGTTACGCAATCCTGCCTTCTTACGCATTCTAACTTGCGTTACTTTCCATAGTGTAGCATAAAGATAAGTCTCTAATAAAAATGCTATTCAACATGTATTACAAACGATCAAAATACGAATGACATTGATATCATGACTTCTATACATTCCGGAAATTTTATCATATGTCGTCGATGCGCGCATATGGCAGAAATATTTTCCACGGTTGAGAAAAGGGTCACGCGTGATAAGATAATTATTTACTTACGTAGTGAGAATAAATACAAAGTAATCAATGATATCATTAACATTTTTGAAATATGCATTGACGATTTTAAACTGACGATTCATTCATTTTTAATAATTTAAGCATACAGAGTAGTTTAATAAATCATCATACGTTAATGAACGTTGGATAAAAAATAATTTATCATTACATGCTCGTTAGATCAGAGATCGTGAAAAGTTTGTTGGCGAACGAGATCTCTGAAATAGTTAATTTTTAATAATAATAATTTTATCTGTATCTAAAAATGTCACAGTGTAATATCGTATGACAATTTATTTTCACTAAAATCTATTTTCAGAAATATTTTTTTAGCAATTTTTGGCTAAAATTGGTTAAAACTTGCTAAAAATTAACCACAATCCCTCCAACGTTTTTTTCCGCCATTTAATCAACGAGATTTTGACTGTTTGCCGTTTCGAGAGTAAATAAGCTAGGGCTCTGAAATTTCTATCTGATGTTCCCTACTATAACAATTTTTTTATAGGTAGGGGGGATTATCCCACGGCCGTTGGTTTTCCGGAACAAACGACCGGAACAAAACGGCGTTAGAAACGCGTGAAACACGAAAGTTCCTGGTTGGAGGGATTAGGGTTAAATTTTATTGTCTTAAAAATTGATATCAATATATAAAAGAAAAAAGTTTAATACACAATGTAACAGAGAAAAAAAGAAGAAAATTGGATAATATTTATTGGCACGTGATTACGAAGAGATGAGATTAGCCGATTGTTGAAAACTCGTTTTTAATCAAAGTTTGGACGTAAACACCGAAACTTCGTAACCGAATAAGAAAGTGATTTCTCTCGTATCTATACGAGTTGCTTTTTCTTCACATAAATACTTTTTAACTGTTTCATTTCACCTTAATTGTGGTCGTCGTTGCCTAGCGTGAGCTTTTTAATACTCTTGTATCGCACTCCCACGCATCACTCCTCCGTTCTTCGAACGATCATTTGCGTCTGTAATGACGTCATCTTCTTTGCACCTCCGAACAACGAGATTGCTCCCAGAGCAATGGCACGGTTATCGATTGGTCAGGCCACAGTGTGATAAACGTAGAGTTGCTTACATAATATTTTGATTGAAAAGTGTTATCGATACTATTGCTCTCAAGATAATAAATACTTTCGTGACCTGAGAAAGGCAGCGTTACAGGGAAGAAATACCGGGGAGCTGAACAATGCTACATTACTGCATAAGAATCTTTAATAAATTTTGGAATGTGCATTTTTACATCGAAATTACTCGCGTTCTCGCGTTGCGCTTCTGTTAATTTACTTTTTTTTTTGTAAACGCTCCTCTCCGAGATTATGTCATCTGCGACGCTGCAGGCTGTCAGTTGCTTCGCAATATTCGGCAAGTGCGTAAATGATTAAAATGTCGATGCTTTAATGGATCCTTAATCGTGCTTAAATGTGCCAAACATGTTTACCGTGTATTATGCAATACTGAAAATCTCGTGATTCGTGCAGATGTGGAGCATACACGCGATAAATGAGATTGGGGAGATGATACCGGAGAGGAGGAGTGGACGATGACTGTTTTCGAATCGCGACAAATAAGATTATTGCCGACGTATTGAAGATCGAACTTTCTTGAATGGTGTATTTTCTTGCCGGATTGCAATCGTCATCTAACTCGCTATATGTACGAACGATAACAGCGGTCGAACATAATTTTTTTAGATACGAAAGGCAAAGTTTATCTATACAGATTTGTATAAAATTACATTAACGCAAACTAACGATCGATCGACCAGTGACATAGATTCCGAAGATGTTTGTACCATTAGTCGACGATAAGTAACAAAAATATCGAAGGAAAAAGTACGGGTAATTTTAGCATGCGTGGGATCTCGTCCAATGATATGCATAATCTAAATATAATAAGCATAATCTGAGCGTGTCAAATAAAGAACGTCGACATCTACGATTTACGTCGTATTCCATATTTTCTATATACTGAAAGTGAATTTCCAACCGCATTTTGTTTTTACTTTTTTCGTAGAGATAACATTTAAGATCGAGAGTTGTTTCGAATTTTCGAATTTTCAATCGCAAATGAAGAAGAGCACTCCGCCAAAGGATCTTACAATTAGTAGAGATCGAAACTGATTTTAGAATTTGCATCGATATATAAGTATAATTATTTGTACATACTATAAAATTTGATTAGTTGCATGAATTTTAATATTAATGATAGCAAACGTGAAAGATTTTTTTTAAATTTGCTTTCAAAGTATTAATTTGCGCAATCGCAATTATTGATGGAAAGTTTACTTCGGAGATACGTTGGGGGCCGATACATGGCCTATTTCGAGGCCGAGGCCGAGGCTAAAGTTACAACGAAATTTTCGTAACGTCGACTGAAGTCGGCGTTTGTATTTTTTGTCGATGTTATTCTTGCGTGTTCGTGTGTATGTGTATGTATAATATTCCGCGGGAGAATATTGCACAGACACACGCACGATCCTCTGACGTTGCCAACCCGAGTGCGGCATCTCTCTCTTATTTACCCGAAAATACCAGAAGAAGGTCGCGCGCCCGTGTAACGTTACAGTGTCGCGAAAGTGAAACGAGAGTCGCGGCTAACGGTATCTCTCTCTCTCTCTCTTTCGTCTTTTTCGCTCTCGCTCGAAAGGTTAATGCGTTAAGGATCGGACGTACATACTTACGTATGTCATAAATCGAAAATGCTCGCGGTGAAGATGAGATGTGCTTTTAGACCTCCTGCTACAGTAATTAATCCCGCCAGACACCACGGCTCGACCGGCTCTGATATACAACGTGTGCGGTTCGCGTAAAAGGTGACTCGTAGATTCGCAGATTTAGATTGCAATAACCACGACGATGACGTATAGACGCGGAGCGGTCGATAGACCGCGAAAGGAGCCCGTCAATGTGCGTTCGTGCCTCCATTCTCGAGTGCAGTGACTTCTTGTCGAAAATTAGGCGGCGTGCCCGCGCAACGCGATCCAATTCTTAGCGGCTTGTCAAATAAGTGATTGTTGTTAAGAATTATATAGCATGTGTTTTGGAGATTATTTAGCACATTTTATGAGTTTTCTTATCCATCACACGTGTTTCGTGTGTTTCTACGAACATTGCAATATTTATGTTTGCCATATACCTTGTTGATGAAACCAAGGTGCGATATCAAGATTGTGACGAACATAAAGATTTTATAAACACATTCTTGTATAAAGGAATAAAACTTTATGAACATGTAGTATTTATTTCACAATTAATTGTCTGCATTATTTAATTTATGAATTATTAAATATTTTTAATGTGCATTTTAATGTAACAACTTTCGATTTTTAATTTTAACGTGATACATGTTATTTCTGTTGAAATTTTTTATAAGATTAAAAAAAAGAATTTTAATGCTCGTTTAGAAATAGATCGGTACCGAGATAATAATATCTAAAAATGATGAGACTTGAAAAGTTGTTATGAAAACTCAATTTTTCTCCCTTCTGCGGGTTTATCTTTCATTTTTCATTGCTTGAAACTCATTAATAACATCTCGACTTTCGGAGTCAAGTAACAAAGGTGAAGTCTGTAATCCGATATACATAAAATAAAATTACAGAGAAAATACATTTAATGCAAAAAGATAAAAGTATATTTATGTCTCGTTTTTATTAAAGTTCCCGCGTTATTGCAGACATTAAAATCGTGACTCTTTTTCGCATTTGTCATTTTCGTAACTTTATACTTTAGCGAGTAGCATGCACTATCCCCTGCGAAAAAAACATAATATTGCGGCGCTTGGAAATCGGATGAGTTTAATTTGATCGACGAAAATAGAATAATCTTAATCTTTTGATTAACAGACCCACGCGTTGTTTTGGCACGGGTATACTCCTCGCTTTACGATATTTCCATTACGCAGCGTTGATAACGCAACATTGTTTATCGTATTTTGGGCAATTGAGTACACATCGCACGAGCGGCATTATCTTTCGGAGGATAATTAAGCGAGCTTGTTTGTTTGATTGAAAGATTCACGCACTTGATGAGAGTTTAAGCTTCTAAATACGTAATGCAGATTTCTTCTTATCGTGACTCGATTCAACACGATAATTTGCTTGCTTATCTCAATGTAAATAATTTTTCAAGAATATTTAAGTGAACATCACACGCGTACCGACTCTTTCTCTCTTTCCCTGCTCTCAACTCTCGTAACAAGCTGGATACATTCGCTATTTTGACAGCTATTCGCTATTTTCGCTATTTATGTTTTGGCTGCTCGAAATCTTTTTATTTGATAGTTCGCGCACAAGTTATATTTAGAATCATTTTGTGATTTTTACCCAAGTAGATTTATTAAATGTCATCCAGATTAAATGTTTCAATAAATAAGAAAGTAATGGTTGTAACAAACAAAACTTTGCAAGATTTGCCGAGAGATAGTAAAATTGTTCAGCTTACATAATTGATTTCTAAGATTAATTACTAAATATTATATTTTAGATACTCTCAGGAGATATCTGTGCATTAAGTTTATTTTCATGATCAATTACCATATTGTGATATTTCGATCATATCGAGCTAC
>NW_020222586.1:306626-347686 GCF_003070985.1 Temnothorax curvispinosus
ATAACTTTATAACTTCAAATTAAACACTTGGATTATAAAATCGAGTTAACACTCGTTGTCACCGTGATTTTGAAACAATATGGATATCGCGATTATATAAGATAATATTCGCAATAGTCCTAAACCAACCCCAAAGCACCAATGCGTGCGAACGTAATCCGCATTAAGAGAAGGGTCGGCGAGTCGCGAGAAGCGTTCCGCGTTCGCGCCAGCGTTGGCTAATTGCGGTTGGCGAGCCGAGCTAACCATCTTCCTCGTCGCTCCTCGTCGTCGTCGAACCTCGCTCGGCTTTCAGACAACGGGCCACGACGTCGGGAACGACGCGAACGTCGACGGTCAACACCGCGACGACACACGACGACGCGACGGCGGTGGAAGCTCTCTCTCTCTCTCTCTCTCTCTCTCTCTCTCTCTCTCTCTCTCTTTCTCTCTTTCGGGTGATTTCGGGCAGACGGCAGACGGTTAGTTGCAAGGGTGGCGCGGAGAGAGCGAGAAGACGGTAGGCGGGAGGGGCGGAGGCGGGGGGGGAGGCTGTTGCTCGGCATTCGGCTGCGTTCGGGTGGGGCGACGGCGGCGAGCCGGGACCGGCCGAGGCGACGAGAGATTCTCGCAGTGCCGAACCCCGTCGTTCGCCACGCAATTGTCTCGTCGCTCTTCCGTATCTTCCGCATCTCTCTCGACCTTGTAATAATAATCGCGTAATAATACCGTTCACGTTAATACCGCGGTAAGTACCTGTGCCTGACTTCGGGCCGTTCGCCGCCGCCGCTGCCGCCGCGGCCGGAGTACAAGCGTGAAGGTGTCCACGATCGAGCGTGTTTGTGCCTCGACTTGTCTGTGTGCCTCGCGCGCGCGACTCCCCTGTGCGACGATCCACCACCCGACTTTTTGCCGCCTTATCAGAAGAATTTAGAAGAATCGACCGAAGAAGAGACGACGCAGTCGTCTCTCTCTCTCTCTCGCGCGCGTCAGTTTACGCGCTCGCGAATCGAAATCACGTGATATTCGCGCCGCTGAAAATCGGGCGCGCGCGCGCGTAACCGAATTCGGAGTCGGAAGTCCGCTTACTCCGCTCGCCCCCTCGCGCCTCGCGCGGCGTGATCTGTGCGATCTCGAATCTCGACACCGTCGGCGTCGCCTTCTACGGATCTCCCGATTCGCGTCGCGTCGTCGCGTCGCGCCGGCAAATCGATCCGCAATCGGCGCGCAACCCGAAGGTGTCCCCCGTTTCCATCCGTTGGAATTTCTCGTGCCTCGTCGCCGCCGTCGTCGTTGTCATCGTATCCCGACGGAGACGAGAATCGTCCTGGAAGCGACTATGGAGGCTGGAGCCTGCAGCGACGCGCCGCGTTCGACCAAGCCGAAAGCCGCGCGGACCGAGGTCCCCGCCGTCATTGTCCCTGCGAGATACGAAACGGTAACCTCCGGGAAGCCGTCAGCCAGACCCGCCGATCTCGTCCAAGTGTCGCTGATGCAGGTAAGCTCTTACGTCTTACGTAATGCTTCAAGTCGTACATATATATATACACACATCGGCGCGTATGTGCGGTGCGAGGCGAAGCAAGCGAACCTCGCCTCTCGGCCCATTTGCGGCGCGCCAAGCGCCGACGGCCGGGGACGAGGGAGGGCGAGAGGGGCTGCGAGACTCAGCGACCAAGTCGTTCAACCCTCTCGCGGGCCGGAGACTGCGGCGGGGAGGTCGACACCCCGCGCGTTCGCCGGCGCATATACGATCGATCCCCGCGATCGATTCCCCGGCAACTCGGGACGATTCTCCTCGCGTTCCGGTACGCCGAAGCGCAAATCTGAAAGCCGCGAAACGTCAACGTGCGCGGGTTGTTTTTTTTTGCTCCCCTCGCGCGCACGTACCACTGTTTACCTCGCCTCTGTCCTTCGCGTGTTTGCTCGCGTCCTACATTGACTTTAGTATAAATATATTGTTTCGTTGTCGGAGACGTGCGGTCGCTCCGAATCTGTCTGGCGCTTGTAATACAACATTGACGCGTGTTTAACTTGTCCGATTTATATCTTTTTTCCCACTTTTATAATCTGCGATTGTAATTCTTCGTTACCCAACGTCAATCGCGTGGTTTTTTCTCGGTAATTACTCGCGCGAGAGGTGTATTTATAACACTCCAACGTTACATCTCAATTTTCATCGTTCTCTTTAATGATTTACAATTAAATAAAGGTTAATAATAGAATCGGGAAAAACGCTCTCAGGAAGATTAATAATATTCTGTATATTTGTTAGATAGAGACAAGTGCGGAAATTCTTTATTTTTGTGAAACAAATTATGCTGCATTCGACCGATAAAATTTTACTTTGTGAATTTAGTTGATTTCTGAGACTGGAGTGTGTTTTACAACCCACGCGAGTAACTGGTTGTGAGGGTCAACGAGATAGTAGACTGACAAATAACGTGCTTGGAATTCGATAGATTCTACACGATTTGTAGTAGCGTGATTCTTCCTCGTTTCAATTATTTAGATTCGGATTGCCATTAATTTTGTGCCAGTGAATTAACGTGATCGAAAAAAGAGCTACTTTTATTGATTTATCTTTAATATTTTATTTCTTATAATTTACATAGCTATTAAAAAAGAATAATTTATTTTGTCGTCTATTTCTCAGAGTGGCTATTTCTCAGATTAACAGATATGAGGTATATTGTGGCTCCAATTTGAATAAAAAGAAGACCGAATATAAAAAGAAAGCGAATTAAAAATCTCGATGTAGGAAACAAGTTTTCGATGCAAATTGTAAATTAAAAATACGAATATTTTCGATTTACGATTTGCATTGAAAACGTGTTTCCTAAATCGAGATTTTTAATTATAAAAAACTTGTCTTTTTGACGAAATATCTAGCCCCTTTCATAAATATCGTATACCTAATGAAGTATATAAAAACAGATTTAAAAACAAGTAACATTTCAATTTAATTACTTATCTTATTTAATACCTCTTTAAGTATAATTATGATAAATTGAACACACATAAGACTTTTCTCAAAAATCATGATAGATAATTATGAACTGAAATAATATTATGAAATAATATATAGATATATATATTTAGCAACAAGTAATTTAGAACAGCTGTAGCTTCATAGAATTTTTTTCGATTGTATTTTTACTTTTTATGAAGACAGTCTCAAGATTTTTTATTTCTACATTTTTTAACAATTTTAATACTGAATCAATTTTTTTTAAGAGTTTTTTAAGAGTTGAATAAAATTGTAGAATTTTGGGAATTATATATAACAATTTATTTATCAATTGATTTTAAGTGATCATCTTATCTTAGTTATCTTACAATTAGTGGAATTTTAAATTAAATCTACCAAGATATTTAATATTGAAAATTAGCGTGTCTAAAAATTAACTCAAGTAAAATAGTTCTCCTTCGCCGTTATCGAGTTATCGAGAAGATCCTCTTCAAAGCCAAAGAATTTGCCGGTTACAAGGATGATATTTTCCGTATATACATCCGCGTTGTCGTTCGCTTGCGTTATTTATTATCCGGAGTCACACACGCGATACGTCAATCTCTCTAAATCTAAACAGTTCGTTTTTCGTTATTTCCGAGATTTCGAGGAAACGTGCTTCCTTGCGCGTTATCAAATCGGAATCTTTATTGCATGTGCAAGAGAATTCGTGCGTGAAAAAGATAATGGCGATTAGATAAGTGAAATTGGAGGAATCTCTTTAAGAATCGCGCGCATTCGAGCAATCGGAGATCGCTGATCTTCGATCGAGTTAATTACTCGCGCGAGTACAGATTCAATTGAATTGTCCGTGTTTCCAAACTTTTAAATTGCCCTAGAAGTTTCAATGAGAAAGAAAGTGCGTGAAATACTTTATTTTTTTTCATTGGCGAGCGCAAAAAAGAACAAGAAGATATCTGTAGAATTTTCCACACCCTGAAAATATCGATGGCGATATTTTGAGTTAATCATTTTTAATACAATTCCGCAACTTATATTTGTCTTTAGAGTGAAACAGTCTTGTAATCTATTACCGGATCTTTCACGAAACATTCGACGACGGAGACTCTATTCCAGCACTTGGAACATTCTGTCGAGAATTCGGTTACTTCAGTGTGATACCGTTTTACGAAATATCGCGGAATGATCCGTCGATAGGTGATTTCGCGCTATTTGATTGATCGTGGGCGTGGATAAAGAGCATTCCCATTTAAATGCCGTTTTTCCGCTTAAGTGCGTGTGCCGCGTGTACCGAACGCAACTGCGCTCCGATTTGATCGCCACGGCGAGAAGGGAAACGAATGGAAAGGGCAGAATTTATAAGGAACGACAATTATTAAATTTGCATAACGGGTGTTCGCGACTGGCCACGATCGACGGTGGCGTTGGCCAATCAGTGCCGCGGTATGTATTAATTTACCGGTCGCAGTTTCAATGAAAGGTGATATTGATCACGTGGCTCGCCGCGCGGCATTGTCTGCTTCGTCGCAAGATACTTTGTATTAAATTATATGTTTTTATTATATATTTATTTTTATTATATATATGTAAAATAAAATACGTAAAAAATATATAATACAAATAAATACATAATAAAAACATATAATTTAATGCAAAGTATCTTTTTACATATACACATTCGAATAGAGAAATAATTTAAATTTTACTTAAAGTTTGAAATTTTGCTTGAAGCACATATTAAATGACATTGTGATAAATATGTGATACGTGGGATATCTGTCTGCGACAAAATTTTCCCGACCGTTATTAAAATTTATGAAAGCATGCACGGATGCTCACTTTGATGATATTTGTATATGTACTGTATTTATTATAGCGTCAAGTAATACGCACCTCAAACGAAACTTTAATACTTTAGCGAAGTTTAAATTGTTTCTGCATTCGGATGTATGTGATGTGTATACAGAGCATACACGGTTTTTCTGACTAAATTTACGTAACGAAATACTGCTCATATGCCTTTCTTTCTTTACGTAGGCATGAAATGGAAATATCGATATATAGAGAAAACCATATCCTTCAAAAAATTTTCTAACATGAGTACAAAGTTACGCAATCCTGCCTTCTTACGCATTCTAACTTGCGTTACTTTCCATAGTGTAGCATAAAGATAAGTCTCTAATAAAAATGCTATTCAACATGTATTACAAACGATCAAAATACGAATGACATTGATATCATGACTTCTATACATTCCGGAAATTTTATCATATGTCGTCGATGCGCGCATATGGCAGAAATATTTTCCACGGTTGAGAAAAGGGTCACGCGTGATAAGATAATTATTTACTTACGTAGTGAGAATAAATACAAAGTAATCAATGATATCATTAACATTTTTGAACTATGCATTGACGATTTTAAACTGACGATTCATTCATTTTTAATAATTTAAGCATACAAAGTAGTTTAATAAATCATCACGCTAATGAACGTTGAATAAAAAATAATTTATCATTACATGCTCGTTAGATCAGAGATCGTGAAAAGTTTGTTGGCGAACGAGATCTCTGAAATAGTTAATTTTTAATAATAATAATTTTATCTGTATCTAAAAATGTCACAGTGTAATATCGTATGACAATTTATTTTCACTAAAATCTATTTTCAGAAATATTTTTTTAGCAATTTTTGGCTAAAATTGGTTAAAACTTGCTAAAAATTAACCACAATCCCTCCAACGTTTTTTTCCGCCATTTAATCAACGAGATTTTGACTGTTTGCCGTTTCGAGAGTAAATAAGCTAGGGCTCTGAAATTTCTATCTGATGTTCCCTACTATAACAATTTTTTTATAGGTAGGGGGGATTATCCCACACTGAAAAAAAGGTTTGGTTAGAATAACCTAAGGCTTGGTGAAATAGCTTCAACTAAAGGGTTTAGTGATTATGACGAAATATTTGGTTAATGTTAACAAATTTGGTTAATGTTAACAAATGCGGTTAACATTAACCAAATATTTCGTCATAATTACTAAACCCTTTAGTTGAAGCTATTTCACCAAGCCTTAGGTTATTCTAACCAAACTTTTTTTCAGTGCACGGCCGTTGGTTTTCCGGAACAAACGACCGGAACAAAACGACGTTAGAAACGCGTGGGACACGAAAGTTCCTGGTTGGAGGGATTAGGGTTAAATTTTATTGTCTTAAAAATTGATATCAATATATAAAAGAAAAAAGTTTAATACACAATGTAACAGAGAAAAAAAGAAGAAAATTGGATAATATTTATTGGCACGTGATTACGAAGAGATGAGATTAGCCGATTGTTGAAAACTCGTTTTTAATCAAAGTTTGGACGTAAACACCGAAACTTCGTAATCGAATAAGAAAGTGATTTCTCTCGTATCTATACGAGTTGCTTTTTCTTCACATAAATACTTTTTAACTGTTTCATTTCACCTTAATTGTGGTCGTCGTTGCCTAGCGTGAGCTTTTTAATACTCTTGTATCGCACTCCCACGCATCACTCCTCCGTTCTTCGAACGATCATTTGCGTCTGTAATGACGTCATCTTCTTTGCACCTCCGAACAACGAGATTGCTCCCAGAGCAATGGCACGGTTATCGATTGGTCAGGCCACAGTGTGATAAACGTAGAGTTGCTTACATAATATTTTGATTGAAAAGTGTTATCGATACTATTGCTCTCAAGATAATAAATACTTTCGTGACCTGAGAAAGGCAGCGTTACAGGGAAGAAATACCGGGGAGCTGAACAATGCTACATTACTGCATAAGAATCTTTAATAAATTTTGGAATGTGCATTTTTACATCGAAATTACTCGCGTTCTTGCGTTGCGCTTCTGTTAATTTACTTTTTTTTTGTAAACGCTTCTCTCCGAGATTATGTCATCTGCGACGCTGCAGGCTGTCGGTTGCTTCGCAATATTCGGCAAGTGCGTAAATGATTAAAATGTCGATGCTTTAATGGATCCTTAATCGTGCTTAAATGTGCCAAACATGTTTACCGCGTATTATGCAATACTGAAAATCTCGTGATTCGTGCAGATGTGGAGCATACACGCGATAAATGAGATTGGGGAGATGATACCGGAGAGGAGAAGTGGACGATGACTGTTTTCGAATCGCGACAAATAAGATTATTGCCGACGTATTGAAGATCGAACTTTCTTGAATGGTGTATTTTCTTGCCGGATTGCAATCGTCATCTAACTCGCTATATGTACGAACGATAACAGCGGTCGAACATAATTTTTTTAGATACGAAAGGCAAAGTTTATCTATACAGATTTGTATAAAATTACATTAACGCAAACTAACGATCGATCGACCAGTGACATAGATTCCGAAGATGTTTGTACCATTAGTCGACGATAAGTAACAAAAATATCGAAAGAAAAAGTACGGGTAATTTTAGCATGCGTGGGATCTCGTCCAATGATATGCATAATCTAAATATAATAAGCATAATCTGAGCGTGTCAAATAAAGAACGTCGACATCTACGATTCACGTCGTATTCATTTTCTATATACTGAAAGTGAATTTCCAACCGCATTTTGTTTTTACTTTTTTTCGTAGAGATAACATTTAAGATCGAGAGTTGTTTCGAATTTTCGAATTTTCAATCGCAAATGAAGAAGAGCACTCCGCCAAAGGATCTTACAATTAGTAGAGATCGAAACTGATTTTAGAATTTGCATCGATATATAAGTATAATTATTTGTACATACTATAAAATTTGATTAGTTGCATGAATTTTAATATTAATGATAGCAAACGTGAAAGATTTTTTTTAAATTTGCTTTCAAAGTATTAATTTGCGCAATCGCAATTATTGATGGAAAGTTTATTTCGGAGATACGTTGGGGGCCGATACATGGCCTATTTCGAGGCCGAGGCCGAGGCTAAAGTTACAACGAAATTTTCGTAACGTCGACTGAAGTCGGCGTTTGTATTTTTTGTCGATGTTATTCTTGCGTGTTCGTGTGTATGTGTATATATAATATTCCGCGGGAGAATATTGCACAGACACACGCACGATCCTCTGACGTTGCCAACCCGAGTGCGGCATCTCTTATATTTACCCGAAAATACCAGAAGAAGGTCGCGCGCCCGTGTAACGTTACAAGTGTCGCGAAAGTGAAACGAGAGTCGGCTAACGGTATCTCTCTCTCTCTCTCTCTCTCTCTCTCTTTCTTTCGTCTCTTTCGCTCTCGCTCGAAAGGTTAATGCGTTAAGGATCGGACGTACATACTTACGTATGTCATAAATCGAAAATGCTCGCGGTGAAGATGAGATGTGCTTTTAGACCTCCTGCTACAGTAATTAATCCCGCCAGACACCACGGCTCGACCGGCTCTGATATACAACGTGTGCGGTTCGCGTAAAAGGTGACTCGTAGATTCGCAGATTTAGATTGCAATAACCACGACGATGACGTATAGACGCGGAGCGGTCGATAGACCGCGAAAGGAGCCCGTCAATGTGCGTTCGTGCCTCCATTCTCGAGTGCAGTGACTTCTTGTCGAAAATTAGGCGGCGTGCCCGCGCAACGCGATCCAATTCTTAGCGGCTTGTCAAATAAGTGATTGTTGTTAAGAATTATATAGCATGTGTTTTGGAGATTATTTAGCACATTTTATGAGTTTTCTTATCCATCACACGTGTTTCGTGTGTTTCTACGAACATTGCAATATTTATGTTTGCCATATACCTTGTTGATGAAACCAAGGTGCGATATCAAGATTGTGACGAACATAAAGATTTTATAAACACATTCTTGTATAAAGGAATAAAACTTTATGGGCATGTAGTATTTATTTCACAATTAATTGTCTGCATTATTTAATTTATGAATTATTAAATATTTTTAATGTGCATTTTAATGTAACAACTTTCGATTTTTAATTTTAACGTGATACATGTTATTTCTGTTGAAATTTTTTATAAGATTAAAAAAAAGAATTTTAATGCTCGTTTAGAAATAGATCGGTACCGAGATAATAATATCTAAAAATGATGAGACTTGAAAAGTTGTTATGAAAACTCAATTTTTCTCCCTTCTGCGGGTTTATCTTTCATTTTTCATTGCTTGAAACTCATTAATAACATCTCGACTTTCGGAGTCAAGTAACAAAGGTGAAGTCTGTAATCCGATATACATAAAATAAAATTACAGAGAAAATACATTTAATGCAAAAAGATAAAAGTATATTTATGTCTCGTTTTTATTAAAGTTCCCGCGTTATTGCAGACATTAAAATCGTGACTCTTTTTCGCATTTGTCATTTTCGTAACTTTATACTTTAGCGAGTAGCATGCACTATCCCCTGCGAAAAAAACATAATATTGCGGCGCTTGGAAATCGGATGAGTTTAATTTGATCGACGAAAATAGAATAATCTTAATCATTTGATTAACAGACCCACGCGTTGTTTTGGCACGGGTATACTCCTCGCTTTACGATATTTCCATTACGCAGCGTTGATAACGCAACATTGTTTATCGTATTTTGGGCAATTGAGTACACATCGCACGAGCGGCATTATCTTTCGGAGGATAATTAAGCGAGCTTGTTTGTTTGATTGAAAGATTCACGCACTTGATGAGAGTTTAAGCTTCTAAATACGTAATGCAGATTTCTTCTTATCGTGACTCGATTCAACACGATAATTTGCTTGCTTATCTCAATGTAAATAATTTTTCAAGAATATTTAAGTGAATATCACACGCGTACCGATTCTTTCTCTCTTTCCCTCTCAACTCTCGTAACAAGCTGGATACATTCGCTATTTTGACAGATATGTTTTGGCTGCTCGAAACTTTTTTATTTGATAGTTTGCGTACAAGTTATATTTAGAATCATTTTGTGTTTTTTACCCAAGTAGATTTATTAAATGTCATCCAGATTAAATGTTTCAATAAATAAGAAAGTAATGGTTGTAACAAACAAAACTTTGCAAGATTTGCCGAGAGATAGTAAAATTGTTCAGCTTACATAATTGATTTCTAAGATTAATTACTAAATATTATATTTTAGATACTATCAGGAGATATCTGTGCATTAAGTTTATTTTCATGATCAATTACCATATTGTGATATTTCGATCATATCGAGCTACAGTTAATATTAACTATAAAATAAAAATAAGCTGCGCATATTAAGTTTTTTTATCTTCTATCTAATCTTAAAGATCTAACTCGGACAAATCGAGCCGCCCGAAGGAAGTTTGATTCGTTTCCGAGATATAGTACTTATTTTTACAGTATGGAAAAATTGCGTAAATGGCCTGAATAAGCCAAGGCGGGCACTAGCATACTCCTCGTGTATCTAAAATTTATGTTTTATTATAGCGATGATAACGGGTAGAGGGAATAAAACTCTGCGCGTGTACAAACGCAATAAATTACGCCTATCGCGCGGGGCTCGCGTGATGTAACAACGACAATTAGGTTTCCCCCCCCCCCCCCCCCGATGATAATCCCACGCTTCCGACTTTAAAATTACTTATCCCGGCGCCAATCCGGCCGACACGATTCTCTCGTGGTCGTGCCCGATTAAAAATCGACGAGGCCCGTCGCGCGCCGGAAGTGTTCTCTCTCACCCCGATATTATCGATTCAAAAGCGCGTCTGCCTCTCTGGAAAGGCGTCGACGCGTCATCGGAAGTCCATCCAGCAGCACTCTCCCTGGTGAAAGCTCATTCGCGACATTCCGGCGCAGAACACCATAATCGACTGCGTGCACGCGATAATGAATGACTCTCCCTCGTGTGTAACAAAGCGGACGATCTTATCGGAGTTTTGCGCATAGAAACCCGAAGATTGCGCGCGTCTTACGTCACGACCGTTACGGAGCGATTGTCTTTCTCTCGTACATAAGGCAACGAGATTAGTCGCGGTGACACACGACCGCTGAGGATCCTTAAATAGAATCGGCTTTCGTCGGCGGGAGTCAAAGGTCGATAATCGTACGTGAAAGGATGTGAAGAAGGGTATAACTGATTTGGTATATTCGAACGATCGTATATTGAAAGCGAGATTGAAAGCCTTAACCTTTTATATAAATTTATTGATTTGAATGATTTCATAAATTCGTTCCTATAAATTTTAACGACTTATTTATCAAGATTTGATAAGATCTGTCGTACTTTGCTTTAAAAATAAATAATTATCGAAAATGTTTTATCGAGACGAGCTGCTAATTAAAAATCCTTGAAGTAAATATTTATGAAAAAAGTCCGCTAATGTTTTCAAAGACAACGCGGTTAGTTTTTTTAATTAACGGATGTTTAGTTTTTGCGAGGTTAATTTAAAAAAGATTTGATGGTACAGCGATAATGTCTTTGCTCCTTTTATAAATTTTTAAATTTCATAAAATCAATAGTTATGTTTGGAAGAAATTCTGTGAGTATGAGTAACGCAGTGTATATGCATAAAAAATAATTTTGAAAGCTCGATAAGAGAGGTTTGTAATCCGATTTTAATGAAAAGGGTGTATAGACTCTACTTCTCTCTATACAGCAGTTATTTGTCTTGCTTCAAATTGGAAAGTTTGTAGGCTCTAATTTAATCGTCATTTATTCAACAACAGCATTAAATGCATCGCGTAATTTATTGACCGAATTTAACAATCGCTTAGTGATAATTGCAGCCATCATTAGATATAAGTGATATAATATTAATTTTACAATATACTGTGGATATCAAATAATCGTTCTCGTATATGTGGTATAAATCAATTTTTAAATAGAAACGAATGTTGAGAGAGAGAGAGAGAGAGAGAGAGAGAGAGAGAGAGAGAGAGAGAGAGAGAGAGAGAGATTATATTTATATAATGTTTAATCATTTTTGTATAATACTGATTAATTTTCCACGTGATTTACGAGTGAAGAGCTTTTATTATGAGGAAGAAATTATTAGAGAAACTATTATTTTTATTAATTAGGACATATACGAGCAGGTGCTTTAAACTATGATAGCATGATTATGTTATTTTAAAAATTTGTAGGTAAGAGGTAATTTATTGCTACGTTTACAACGTTCGGAATGGCAGGCGGATGGGTTAATGAGTCGGCACTATTCGTTACTTTGCACGGGAGATCATAATGTACCGGGAAGAGCGATAAATTAACAGAAAAATGTACGTGCCACGTATGCGTTAAGCCATAGCAAACTTTATATCACAACAATTATTTATGGCGAGATTTATAAAACGCTTGAACCTTTTACGTAACCGAAATATTTAACTTTGCGTCGCGTCGCGCTTTATGCGCACTCGTTAATTTTTAAAATTTTTAATTAGCCTCGCTCGTGCACCACCGCGATAATCGCGAATCGATTTTGCGAAAGCGTGGACAGGGTCTGTACGAGCAAGTTGTACACCGCGACTTCGCTGCACGAGAGGAAAGAGATCGACCGAGTTCCGTTGAGAGTGCGAGGAGTCTCTGTCGGCGGATGACCTTATGAAACCGTAATGCCCACATAGTTCGCATGCAAATCCTTCATCCTTCGCGCAAAACGCTGGAGGGCAACCGTTGCGTAAACGGAGAAACGCATACCGCGTCGGATGTAATGCTCCATCGATACAGGTACTGGCCCGCGCGGCGCGTGAATCCCGCTAGCATTAAGAAGTGGACGATAGTTGCGACATAAATGTGCCTGCGCCTGCGATTTTACGTAAATCCCAGTCTTCTTACGCGCTATAATTCGCGCGAGTAATGTAGAAATCAGTATAAGCGCACCGAGAAAGGGTAATTTCTTGACGACTGACGCACGACAAAAACGTGTATAATACGCGCGATATTATCCAATTTACGGGCGATTATAAAAAGCTCATTGGCTAATGCGATAAGTAGCATTAATGTTGACTGCTTTATTATTATCCATCATACCTGCATATATTGAAAAAAGAAAAAAACAAGCATAATGATGTAATATACGTCGCGGAAACAATACTTTTTCTGAATTTTTTGTAAATTTTTTAGTGGTATTAACTCTCTCGCTTTTTAATATATTTGAACGCATATATATAAGATCTGTTGGAATTATCTCTCTTTTTCTTTGATCTACGATTTCATAACGGTAAAATAAAATTTATTCTTGCAATTCGTAGTTTATATATAAACTTGTAGAACTTCTATTCGAAGTTTATCATAGAAGTTCTTTTATTTGGTATCTAGACAGTTGTTTTGATTTTATGTTAATTTAACACTTTGATTGTTACATTACCCATATTTGGATAACGCGTGAGTTTCCACGAGAATCCCGTTACCTACTTAGATAACGGTTCTATTTATCCGGTTAAGAATGCTTTTACTAAGTATTTATAAAGACCTATATAAAAAAACAGATATTACAACTCTGAAATAAGTCTTATCTAACTAAAAAAAAATATTAGTGCTAGTAACTGGAACAAGACGTTACCTGTTGTATTTTAGAAAATATTAATTAACACGATTAACTTTTTTTCTTTCAAGCGTTCTTTATTTCAAGTATCGCAATTTTCTCCAACATAATTCTCAAGAGAGATTACCTCAGAAAGCGTTTAATGCCACAACTTCTCTGATGATTTTTAAGGCGTTTTAAAAATGTTAGTCGCATTCTGCAGGTGCGAATATGTGACCCGGTCTCACGTTTGATTTCACGCATTCGCAGACGTTGATACGGCGGATACAGCTTTGTCGTCGTTTATTTGCGTTCATCAATCAAGGCGAGCGTCATTTCAGACACGATACGTTGGTACGCGCGGTTTTCCGGCATTCGACAGACATTTAACATTGGTGTACACGACGCGCATGCACACGATGCGAGTGTTGTCTATTAATACGTGCCGTATGGCACGGCAGCTCGTCACATATGTTAACGCACGAGTATACGTTATTCGTCCCGATTTGCTCGGCGAGATAATTAAGTCGCGGGCTCTCGTTAACGCGCATCGACAAACCAAAACGATTTGTTTATCCGACCGTGAGTAACATTACCGCGGAATGACGATCCGCTCTCTAATTACAGCCATTTAAAGGAAACGACATCGACGCGATGGGCCGCTCACTTTTCAGCCTTCATTAAAATGCAATTATCCCTTTCCCGCTTCAACGCGACAAAGAAACGTGTATGCGCTCGTAATTAACGCGGGCTGTATCGAACGGAAGTGCGTGGCTCAGATAGCGAGAATGGCGAAAAGCGGGTCTACTGAAAGATACGAGGTCCTCGGTCTGTTACATTAAATATCCGTGATATATATATATATATATATATATATATACATATACATATACATATACATATATATATGTATGTATGTATATATGTATGTATGTTAACCTACTGTAATCTTTCGTGGCCAAGCGATAAACGTATTATGCAGGAAGTACGGAAGGAAGGATGTGCCCAATTCGCAGGCGATTCGTAAGTCCGTGCGGTCACACCGAGATATGGTCGCGAAACAATGGCATTGTTGATATGAAAATTAAAGCTGGAACAGCTGTCCGCGGCCGTTGGAGATACTTACTACCTTGAAATTTCTGGTGCATAGTTTTCTATTATTAGCCGAGCGCTTTAGAATATTTGATTACGTGCCACTTTCGACTATTATAAAATGATAATGGGAGTAATAATAATGGAATAAATGGAAGTATTTACAGCGAGGACAGTTTATGTATACGTGAAAGTATATAGTTACGCGCTGAATTTTCAATACGTCCTATCGACAAATTAACAGCTTTTTTTGGTGTGTATTTTGGATTGATTTACCTTCAATTTTAATGAAACCCTATGTGCCTTGATTGTTTTTCACTGTACATATATATATACAGAAACATTCCTCGGACGTATATTACAAAAGGTGATGGCGCAACGCAAGATGCAATCAATACGGCAAGGGGAGAGAATATTGAGAGAAGGCGCAGCGCGCAGAGATAATGGGGGAATATCGAGATGAGTTTCGATGATGACAGCCACGCGTAAATTCCGAGTTATCGGATATTGCTCGTAGATGAAGTCTCGCCGCGCGCGCGAAGTGGTGATCCGCGTGACCGTCTATGTTTTAGAGAAAGTCTCCGCGGGATATAAAATCCATTTTACCGGGCGATCGTACGGCGCTTCTTTTTTCTTTTTCCTTTTCCTCGGCTCGCATTCCTTAGCCAACACGCCGCACGGTGCACCCGATGGAATCTTCTCGTAAATTGCCCTCTTCCGTATTGTCAAAGACGGTGCTTAAGCCATGCAGGGAAAGTTTTTCCAATCTCCGTGGCGTCGATGCTGCTGTGGTGTACGTAGGCCATGTAGGATCGCTCGATTTGATCGGCGATATATCTCTCCGCGAAGGCCGCGATAAATATCGTCTTCCCTGACGAAGGAGAGTGTGAGAGAAAGAGGGACAGACGTAACGAAATCGGGACTTATAACGGAATTATTATCGCGCTCGATGAAAAAGACGATCGTCCGCAATGTACTTTCCCTTGTCGAGAAATACTCGTCTTCGCTCTGAAAATATTATGATTAAAAACATCTTAAAGAAGTCTTAAAGAAGGATATAACGATTTCCTCGAGAAATCGATCAAGCCGGCCGATCTTTTGGAGTACGATAAATAAATTGAAGGCTGTAAAAAGGAACAAATATTTTCTCTCCGTTCTTTTAACGTGCAATCCAGAATATATTTATTCTTATTGAAACAAAATGTTTTCACACATATGTCGCATGTGTGCTTGCATGCCGCTTCAGTGAATCAGGCAAACTGGCTAACATTTACGCGCATGTATTATGCAAGAAACAATAAACGCGTTGACGTTTAAACGTCGTTGTTTCTTGTAAACGCAGCCTCGGTCGCTACTCCTATACTGGTCGTCGCAGGCATAGGAGCAACGACCCATTGATCCCGCGGGAGAATCTGGACCGTGCTGACTGGGGCACAAGGTAAATTCTACTCTACGCCGTGCAATTTCCAGCGAGTTATCGTCTTATTTCTAATTGAAATTTATAGCATGCCCTTAAGAGTAAATTAAAAAAAAAGTTGGAAACGAGAAATCTGCTGCACGAAACTTTTTTTTTTTTTAAATTAACTCTTAGTAGCGTGCTATACATTTTGATTTTCTTTATATGGAATCTAGTACTTTTTTAAAGATATTTTTACGAGCTACGTGATGATATGTGCAGAGATATTTTAAAATTTATGAAGAAATAACAACGAGTCCGTTCTATGTGAACATTATCGTTTTATAATGAAAAATGAGACAACCAGAATTTTCTATTTCTTTCTAATTTTTAAGTGATTTCCTTATACATTTCTCTTTCCTTATCCGTAACAATAGTTTTTTCGAATTTCCGTTATGTTTGTCGTTATAATTTTATTCTGATAATACAAGGAATATTAATGCTTTCAAGATTTATAATTATAATTATAAATGCCGCATTAACCAGTGACTATTTAAAGTCGTAAATCATTAGATAAAAGAATATTGAAAAGTTTTCCGCTACAAATGGATTTTTCATGTTTTTACGATGTTTACTATGTTCCGCATAAATTATATAAGGCTTGGTCTATACTATGATCCTTTACTTCTTGTCATTTAATATCCTGGCAGCGTCTTACAATGAGGTTCTGATAATAATCGAGTGAAAGCATGTAATATTAATTACATCAACATGATTTTTAAATGAGGCCAAAGCGCGCCTGCGGTTAATTATTTTTTATACGATGCCCGAGTTGATAAACGTCATTTATCACATGGATGTGACGTGGCAATATTTAATAGTTGTTCATTGTGGCCTGTGTCATCGAGAATGTCGACGAATTCTGATCAGATAAGGTCTTAAAATATATTACGTCTATCTTTGATTTGTAGATTAAAATACATTTCTTAGGCCTGCATTTAATAGTTATAATTCTACTGGAAAACTAAATAAAGGCAGTTTTGAGAGATGTAATACATTCTAATAAATGGATCTTGAGAATCAGTTTTTTTTATTTGTCAAAGAGATAAAGGTTACCGGCCATTTTTTATTTGTATTTGCAATTGCGATTTAATCGAGGAACTCGGATGAAGATCATCTGGAGACACAGTCCGAGTTTTATCTCTCGCGATTCGATTTTTGACAAAGGATCATATGCGTATGTACGTTTATAATTCTTAAATCTTGTAACATTTTTCTAGACGTAAAGAATATATCTAATATGTTCAGCATTTATTTCGTATCTATGATCTCATACTGGTACAGTAAACAATTATTAGTTTACGTTAGTAAGAATTTGCAAAGGTATCGAAGCAAATATTTACATGATTTATTTATCTGGAGTAGTAGGATAAGAACGGTGGAGAGTGGAGATTATAAATAATATAAATTATTGTTTCGCTATACTTAACAGGCAACAGTTATCTTCTTAACGATGCTTAGCTTCGGATATATCTCGTATCGTGCTTTAAACTTTTATAATCTAAATATAATTTAACTGGCATTTTTGAGATCGATAACGTGGAATATAATATTCGAGTTCCTAGATCGAGTCATTCGAGATAACAAAATGCTGCGATTATATATTTATTATTTAAAGCGGAAGTAGCAGAGAATATCTCGTATTTTTATCTCTCATACATAAATACGTTAAATATTTTATATCTGTAAAGCTGGTCGGCACACGGCCCGGCCTTTGTTTGTTGATTTGCAAAGCCGCTGCGCGCCGTGTTTGTTACTTGTTTGATGAGATTCGAGTCGGCAAGTAAGTGACGCGTACCGTTCCACGTTTCGTTGCACTGCTCACCGAAACGCGATCGTATTGAGAGAAGACACCGGAAGACACCGAACACGATTATTTCTTACGAACAATATCCGCCCGCGCAATTAATTAACTCCCACGATTAATGATTGTAAGTGCATTGACTGTTTGTCGAAGCAAGAGTACTTCGCGCAACTTGTTTATTTCGTGGATTCGAAGCGATAGGGAATGGAGATTAAAAAATATTGTTTTATTGCGATATCGTTTTATCGCAAGCAATAATAATTTTTTAATTATCAAGTTTGAATGTGTTTTACAATGGAACACTTTGATTTTTTTTATCTGAACGTAATTTGCTTGTCACAATTGGATGGGCAGCGTGAATCCACACCTAAAAAAGAGATGTAAAGTCGATAGGTACTCGAATCTATCGAAGTTTATTGTTGTCACTTTTCCGCGATGCCGATTACTTCAATTGCAGTTGTCATCGTATATTTTGACAGTTGTGTGTATCAAGGAGTTAATATAATAATAGCATAATGTTAAAGCTAAATAGCGCGCGCGAAGCGTCTGTGGTGTCTAGTTAATTAAAATGATGAACAATATATCGATTATTTATTACTACTAATATGTATATCTCACTGTATATATTTAATTAATAAGTACGTTCGTAATTAAGCTCGTATTTTGATATTTGTCAATCGCACGGCATAAATATATATATCGTGATTTATCAAAACCCTTGATTATTTGACATGTCGTTTCATGTGTTAATTTGCGAGATTCGAGTTGCGAGTGCAGTCGAAAGATCATAGAGCTTCATATCTTTTTAAAGAGCGTTTTTACGATCGCGTTTTAATTGAATTTCGTTGCAGTATACAGTAGTAAAGTGCGTGTCGTGTGTGATTAACGTCGAGAGTGTCGTCCAAAATGCCGTGTGATTATTCTATTTTAATGGTGGGCACGCACGGTCATAATTAGCCATGTTTTCGCGAATGTTGTGTTACACGAACGAATTTGAGGGAAAGACGAAGCCTGGGAGGTATCAGGCGACGGCGAACCATGAAGTGAGCAAATTATTATTTTTTTATTTTATTTCTTATTCACAGTATTGTTTATTTACAATTATTTTACTTATGGATAACAGTTATTCTTCTAGATATTGTTTTATTTTTTTTTTGCATCTGTTCATAACTTATCCATTTTTATTTTTTATTAATAATTTGACTTTATATTACTAGATAAGATAGTTATTAAATTTCATGATTGATATGTTTATGTGTATGATGACTCATCTGATGAGTAACTCTTATGTAATATTAGATTTTATTCTCGATTTTATTAGTCATTAGATCTTATATGCTATTTTCTAATAGCCATCTCATCGCGTATTCTAATATTTGTACGGAATATTCCACAATAATCATACAATACTTCAATCGCGTCAGGTTTCACGAGAGTAATTGTACCGTTTTTCACGATCAGTCGAGTATACTCTCACAATCAGTCGTTGTTTAATCAAAATGTGAACTATCTGTATTTCAAGATAAAACTTTGTTCTACAATAAATATCTCGCCTAAATATCACGCTTTTTGATACGAGATTCATTAACGACTGTAAATATCTCTTTAAAGAAAAGGTCGCAAAAATATATTTGCGTTGCGCCTATGAATTTAATACTACTATATAAATTTTTATATATTTCAACGCTATACTAATTTCTATTGTAAATTTAATGACAGGGGAATCTTTTTTTCTTGAACTGCATTATTATTAAAAAGAAAATCAAATATTATATACTTGCTCTTCTCACAATTACCGAAAACAAACGCAAGAGTGCTTAATTATGCTACGGGTTAACTTTACACAAACAATGCTCGAGGAAGTTAAATAGCAAATTAAGTAATTAACGAAATAGTCATCTCGCATTTTATTTAAACATATCCTTAACGAAACGTGAAAGAGCAAATTACTGTGATGATACGTTGCAAACTGTACAAAATTTCTTACTTTATACACAGACCATATGCATTGTATAGATGCAATTAAATTAACGAACCAGCATACACTGAAGAACACTCTCTCTTTCTCTTTCTCTTTCTCTCTTTCTCTTATTACATAAAATGATAGTTATTTTCCTAAATGTAAACTTTAAAGTTAGAAACTAGAAAATTAGAAACTTTAAATAAAAAATAAGGGGATAAATATGATATTAGAACTAAAATTTATGTTTTTTAAAATCTTCATCACACCAAATTAATCTTACACGTGTGTCAATTTGCGTGGTAGAAAAACAAACACATGTGAAACGTATTCAAGAAAACCGGATTTTTAAAGCCGACCAGAAACGCCGTTAACGACGGGAACTGTCTCGACGATACACGGTGAACAAAGACACAAGGTATTATTACGATCATTTTGGCGGACACTCGTGATAAATGTATCAACCTTGTTCGATCGGCGGGACGAAATCTCGTCAGATCTGCGAGCAATCGAATTTCGACGGACCGATGGATGGTGTGCGCGAAACGTGATTGCGTTCACGGACGGCACACGTGCGCACGTATACTTCTGCGCGCTCGCGCACATACACATGTGTATGCTAAACAGTTTCGATTTCGACACACCTGTTCAACGCGCTATTCCAGTTAACTACTTTTCCTCATTCTAATTTGGTCTCGAGCGTATGAAACTATTATTAAATAATTTTACACTGGTGTTAACATATGTTTTTGCAAATCACGCGTTATTATATTAACATATCAATTCACACTTTTTTAAATTAAATTTTTATAACGAAAATTAGGATGTTTATCTGTTTGTGTTTGAATTGGTAATTGATTTTTTAAATTCTGCGATATTTTTTATATATTTCTCATATACCTATCAATGCATTGAAAGACAACGGAAAATATATATATATATATATATATATATATATATATAATTTATTTAGTTGAGGTATTTTCAAAAAATGAGTGCTTTTAATTCTTTTTTAAATTAAAAGTTCAAGATATGACAAAATAAAATGAAAATAGCATATTTTGTAGTTATCTTGCAATATATATATAACAATTCTCGATCACAAATCTCTCGAAACGACTGTTATTTATCAGATTTATTCACAGCGTTACCCGCACGCTTCATGAGTTACAGTTATACGAAAATCATCAATGATCGACGCAATTTGCGTGCGAGACCAAACGTACAGTCTCTCGTCGCCCATAATCGATAGAAATTTCTTAACAACACTTTAAATGACTATTCATGTACGTCATATCTATCATTATTTCTTTTCCTTATTATTTACACGAGACGCCTCGTGATCCAAAGTAATAACAACTAATAAGGTGCCGCGACGTGGCATTGGGATCCGACATTTAGCAGCTGCTAAATGCGATCAACAGAAATTTCGTAACAATACCGCGGATCCATATGCCGTATCTCGTTATTCCTTTTCACTACTTGCGCAAACTGTCGCGGAATTTTAAGTGTAGCCAGCAAGATGTCTGGTGAAAAGCGTAACGTGAGTGTGGAGATATCGTTAGCCGGAATTAAGTGTATATATAAACAGGTTAAGATAAAGCGGAGTATATGATATTTAAAGACCAATTGAGCACTGTTGCAAGAAGAGAGTTACTTTCATTATGATCGTTACATCGTTCAATATGAGAACAACACGGAATCCCAGTTACTCGGCGCAATTCAAGTAATTCAAGCTGCGATGTATTTGCGAGAGTATACTTGCGGATTGCGTATTTTAACGTGACCGGAGTGTCGCGTCGTTATCGAAAACATGTATTTCGCTTTGCGCAAACCGTGTGGAGACGCGTATGATGACTTTTGACGCCGCGGCGTTTTCGCGAATCGATTTCTCTCGCCCGCGGGCAAAGAAGTACGATGCCAAGTTATTTTAATTGAGAACTCTTTAATTATATGCATATCGGCACGTGATCTTCGACACGGCGATCGGCGATCGGCGATTCGACGTAAGAGTTGGCATGCGTGGAAGCAAGTCGAGAGTAATCGGACTAACACGCAACACGACGTGTTCCTCTCGTTCGTTACATAATGATCAACTAATCTACCATCAAAGATGATATCCACTCAATACCCGATTCATGATGCGTACGCACACACGGATATGTATAACACATGGCCGACGCGACGGTCGGACACCGTCCGTTCGTGGGTCGGCCGGTTTCTAACCCACCGGATTCATCACTCTCGGCATGCATTCGTGAAAGGTTGCACGATCAGATTGAGTAATAAGAGACGATTTTTTTTTGCACGACCAGGTTTTGAAATAGCCAACACGACGGCGGGACGAGCACAAAGAAAGCTGCTGAAAAAGATTGAGTCTCGTTACGATCTTCTCTCCTGGGATGGGAGATTCGCTCGTAATGAGATTCATCGTCACTCAGAAAAATATTTGGATAAACCGTAGGAGTACACGCAAAAAGAAATATAAGGTCACAGTAGCGAAAGAGAGGAACCGATACAAGTAAAAGTTTAAGCTCTAATACGTGCGATCGCTCCATCAAAAGATTTCTGCTACTCTCAATGGCGAGAGTTACTTTGATTTCTTTGCAATTACTTTATTTTATGCTTCAATATATATGCTTTATTAAAGAAAATATGCACATTAATGCGAGAAATAATTTATAACTTAAATGTATCTATGTCCGATTAAATTATTAAGAAAATACCTTTATTCACAGATACTTTCGCGTAATATAGTGATATTTAAAATGATATTAAAACAGTTAAGATTTAAATGATTTTTATAAATGGCTTATAGATGATTTTTATAGATAATTCTCGATATAAGAACATTTGAGGCGCGGAGTCCTGGATAAGATTCCAAGCATCACGAGTTACCTGTTACTCACATTATACTTAAGTGTAATTTAAGTGTGATTTATCATGATTAAATGCAAATTACGTATAGGTCGCGGTATATAATATGTTGTAATGTACATGTACATGTACAAACGTTACATTTAGTCTACTGGCAAATTATATTTAATCCTACGTTTAATGTTTTCCTTGATAATAGAAAATTAGCGTACATTTGCTTTCTATCGTGGAAACATTAGGCTACGTAACAATTAATAACAAATTACCGGTTTTGTATCCTTAATACATATTCTTTCTTGACCTATAGGGAGATTCAAAGTAGATATTAAGCTTCACTAAATGGCTTATAAATAAGAGACAGAATTGCTTCCAGTATCTGCAGTTTATTTTAAGTGTTTAATTCGAAGCGTATATATATAGTTATTAAGAAAGCTTAATTTTGTTGGCGAAGGAATTACAATGACTAGATTGTTTTAATGTTTCTAAAAAATTGATTAAATGATGGAAGACGAAAAACAAGGAGGACGAGATTTGCATTAGCATATATCAGCCATGTGATAGACAAGAACTGCAACCATCGAGCAGTTATGACAAGCAGATTAATTACCACGCAACGATAAACTTTGGTATTTCCAACATGCGACTTATCGCGATTATTTTAATACGTCAGGCGGCTCACCTGTTGGTCTTCATCCAACACACATTCACCTGGCCAACTCGCTTTATCGCTCGTCTGTGTTTATTAAACAATAAATGAAGTCACGAGGTATGGGGGAGGGAATGCCTGACGATCGTTGCATGAAAAGAAATTCCCACTTTTAGCATGTTATTTGTTAGAACTTGATCGTAAAACACACGGCGCGGCGTGTACAAGACTTATGTAATGAAGAATACAAAACATAATAAATATTACGCGTTACAAAATTATTTTTTACGTATTTTAATACTTTCAGTTGAGTTGCGAATTTGAGTAACTCGGTTAAAAAGATATCGTGTAAAAACGGAATGAGTGCTTTCGCGATAAAAAAAACCGTCGTAATTTTTCCTTAAGTTATCGTGAAATACTATCACCATCGTGAGATATATGATTTGAGATATAAAGCTACGCTCTTATCCCGATACATAGGTCATAAGTCGCAGGAAGCTTAGCCAGCTGTCGGCGGCCAATGCCGTTCTCTTTCTCAATTATCTCTATGTTGTGTCGAGTGTGACGGTTTCTTGCGGGCAATATTTGATACCAGACTCTTTTTTAATTCCATAAACAACCAAAGAGGAGCATCTTTTATTTGCATTACAAAATCTGTTATACAAAAATCTGTGATTTATAGCTATCAGATAATTACATTTATAAATATAATCGATCAATTATACGCAACAGCCTGGAGATAACATTTTGCTGAAATTAAACTGTTGATATTAAATTTTGTTAAAATTGAATCACTCTCTGAAACGTGCGCTGCGTAATTTACAAAGTTCACGCATATGTCTGCATAGGCGCCGTATTCCTATAGTAATAATAAAAGATATTGAAGCGCGTGATTAAATTGGTCGTATATTTTATTATCGACCATTATCTTCAATATTACATTTATAACATCATAACATTTATAACATCATTTCTATGCATGTATTCATAGTAAATGTAGCATTACAAACGACCCTGATTGCAAAACCCCTGCAGTCATGAAAATTATCGTTTTAGTCACGTTCGATTAAATGCTATACGCGTTGATATAATCGATCATTTTCTATATACTTCAGGCAAATTCTTTTAAAGCAAATTATTTTATTTAAAGTAGAAAGAATGGTATATGTCGTACACTTAATATATTTCTACTTTGTAAATTTATTAGCTTGGCGCGAAACAAGATTATCGACTGGGCATTTTAGTTTGTGAATGTCGCGCGCCTGAAAACATGCTATTTGAAATTTAAATAAGAGACACACGATAAATGTGCATGTTTTTTCAAATACGCACACTTAAATAAATTTTAAAGGACAAAAAGATGAAAGATGATATTTTAATGTAATTCGTCCAACAAATTTCATTGCGCATGTTGAACCTTAGCGAAGAACGAATTCGTCATTATTAAGCCATTATTTTAACGATTTTAAATTCAAGCTTAAATTGTTTCTCTGCTCGACAGATTAATACGAGACGAGTGCAAACTTAGTCGCTTCATTTAACGCTGAATTTACGTCGAGAATGCGGGGATGGGGTGTGACTGGGTATAAACGCAATTCCTTCATTTTAAATACATTTTAATTTTAAAATCGCTCGGCGTTGCGACCGCGATCCTTTGTTTGCTCTTTACTTACAATTAGCTAAGCGAGGAGAACGCAGCCGAACGAACCTCGTCTCGTCGGTGTCGGTTGAGGAAATTTCGCCGATCACGAACGTGCCGCACGCGTTTCGCGGAGACGTGCTGCGCTCGGCTCTGCGCTGCGCTGCGCGTGTTTGTGCACGTACGTACCGTAGAAAGGCAAGACCTTGATATTTCGTGTAATAAGCTTTGAGAATTATTTTCCCGGGACAGGCCTGGTTTCAACTCCCGGTATCTGCCTACCCGTTTCTCCGTGCGCCCCGCTGTCCACCGCGCGATCGCCGAAGGCCTGTCGGACAAAAGTGTACGCCGCGATAAGTGTACACGCGTGACAGCAACGTCACGCACACGCGTCTGTCGTGAGGTCACGTCACGCGGCAGCGTATGAAAACCGGCAGCGCGAAAACGCGCGCGGAAAAAACAATCAAACCCGTTTGACCGCGATTAATTATATACAGCGCGCGGATCGAACCGGGATGGGGAGGGAGAAAAATGAAAGATCTCTCGTTGGAGCGTAATAATTGCACTCCGCGCGCTAATCTGTGGCAATACGTTGCGAATTTTTACGGGCGCGAGGCTAATCGCTGACTAATTTGTCAGGATAAGTCGATACCTTCTTCGATTACTTTTACGGCGATTAGCCGTCGTGCGGAAGCGCATCGTTCGTTTTTTCCTCGAGCAGGATTTGGTCAGATCGAGAGATTTTGAGATCGTAATATTTACGACAAAAATTATTATATATGTATATCGTCATGGGTATATAACCTTACGTTCGTCGAGCCATTTACAAATGGTCGCAACGAAAAGTTACAAATGACGACGTATGTGATTTATGTCTTACCTTTATGAGGTAAATAGTTGAAAAAATTTGTGAAATAGTAATCATGAATTCTGGTACTAAAAATAAGAACTTTATATAAAAAGTGAGGTTGATCCATTTAACTTCTGTTTCAAGAAGGAAAGACTACCTTTGAAAGTATCGCGACCCTTTTAGGCGAAATGTCAAATGCGTTGCTGCAAACAGCGATGGTTATAGTGCTGCCGAAAGAAACGCTAATTGAAATCGATGTTTGGCGATCGGTCACTATGCGATAAACTAGATGTGTCGAAAGAGTCGCCGTTGTCGCTCCGGAACATACGGTGAACGAACGGACGGGCGATTGAATACGTGGAAAAAAGAGGAAAATAAACCGACGCGCGAAAAAAGGAATGTCCTCCCAGAATAAATGTTAGTCGGGAGAAAAGCGCCTGTCACGATGTGCAAAGCGTACAAACAGGCTTATATACTATAGGCATCTTTCACGTCCATTAAGTTGAAACTAATCGTAACTAAACGTAATAGTCGCTCCGTATACGGTTTACGTAAAGTCCGTCGGCGCGATTAAACGGTTAGATCAGAAAATCGTTGATCCCTCGTCGTTATCGAGCATCATTTCGAGACCACTTGAACCCCGTACATGGTTGCAGCCGAACACGGGGGCAGTGCCTGCGTTCTCTGCCGCCGCGACAAATTGATCATTGAACGGAATAACTTTGTCTCTGATTGCTTATGCAATGTTACTTAAGCATGCGCTCGACGAACCGATAAGTCCGAACGTGCGTTTACAATGATCGTTCCTTTTTTCCTCCTTTTTTTCTTACGGCCGATCCGAACGAAGACAGTATCGGTATAATCGACAATATTCATGAGATCGGTCGATGACAGCATCATACCGCGAATTAACTCCGAACATTTTTTTACCGTATTCGGTATTTATATCTTCTCTATTATTTCTATTCTTTTAATTCATATCTCTTAACTTTGTTAACTTTAGAATGACATGAGACGTATCTCTTTTTTTTCTTGAGCCACGAGCAACAGATTACGCGATGGAGGGTGTCAAATATACAATAGCATTTTATTTAATGCTCTTTAAAAACTCGAGTAAAAGTTGCGACACGCTTGATACTCTGCAGACAACGACTTTATAATGTATAGCGCTTGTATCTCATTTCCAATAAACTGAAGTTACCTCATCGGGTATTTTTAGCCTCTTCTCGTGCATCAGAATGAAATTCGCTAATAGCTCCGCAATCATTAAAGTGAAATACATATATTGACCAGATACGTATTGATATAATGAATGCCATGCGTCACAGCGTGGCTCTTGTAAAGATAAGATGTTGTAGGAGGAAAACATAAATCTTTGTGAATGAGAGTCGAGAAAAACAAGAAAAAAAAAACAGTCATTACTTATTATTATTTTTCATTCCCACTGTGTTTTAGCTTAACAAAAATTACATTTCTATCGTCTGTCTCTTCTATTGCAATAGATTGATTATTAGTTTAATTACGAATTAAATTCGTCACATCTCAGCCGTTTTTTCTATCATATTTTGATTTTAAGTATAATTAGATAATTTTTACTATTATTGATGTATTTTCTCACGCGCGCGCGCCTCTTGATAAAAACCATTTGCTTTAAGATGAAAGTACAACAAAAAAAAACGTTCTAGGATAATTATTTTTTTATGTTTTTTCTGAAAGCAGAAACATTATAGTCAAACTAATTGCTGTTATTCTCGCCTCGCAATACCGCAATACGCAAGCGATAACACGGCGGAGCGGCGCGGCGGTTTAAAGATACGATTACGGACTTCTAATATCGGTGCACAACGACGGAGCACTTCCACAATGACAGTTCGGTCGACCGAACACGGAGAAACCGGAGCTCCGAGGATCTCGCATGAGAAGCGATGCCGTGGTTAGTTCGCTCAACCGCGTTATATTATCGGGTTCATTGCGCAAGGTAATCGTAAAAAGAAGGCAACGGCCGTCGCGATAATCGCTAATTAATGCACGTATCCTCTCGTGAACGTCCGAGTATCAATTCTGAGCGGCTCGAGCGGATTTTAATGACGAGGAAATCGCTGCCGCAGCCGCGGGAGAAAAAGCGAGTAAAAGAGAACTGATGTCTCGACGTCGTTATACTCATCTATGTCGCTGTAGATGATTATCGCTCCTCTCGATTACGGTCGCATCTACGGCGCTTGTCTATATTCTTACTCCTAGAATCGTTACTTGTGACGCACCTGCGGGTATACGTCGCGAAAGCTCTTCGGGATGCCAATCTCGTAGTGGCTGCTGTAATTTTGCGACTGCTATATACGCTTCATTGGTCTGCGATTTGATTATTGTCCTACGACAGTTACCGTCGCTGTTTTGCGTTTAGAAATTATTGCTTGAACTTTCTTCTTACCTAAGCTGCCAAGTACTTAAATTACGCAGAAAATGAATGGACGTTCTACTATTTTACGGTACAAGCAAGTTGTAATATACGTTAAATTTATTTATAATGATGAATAATGATTGAACATTTTATATAGAAACGCGCGTGTAACAGTCATTATTTATCTCTTTAGTATGACTAGATTACGTGGTAAAAAGATAATTGCTCTACACGAAAACACGTAAACACATGAAAGATATATATGCTTTATATTATTGTTGTTTATACTAATACCTCGACTAATACTGATGTCTACTCGCTCTTTAGCTAAGTCGATTCTGGATTGAACATTGTATTTCATTTTAATCACACCTTCACGCGCGCGGTTACGCAAAAGCAGAAAGGCCCCGAGCGAGAACGATTAGACGACATGTCATTTGATCAAACCGCACAAACTTTGCTCTATCCGGTTTTAAGCGTGTGGCTTTCAATTGTATGTATTCTAATATCATTTCTAAGATGCACAGCGAGATTTATTAACACGGCTTAATTCAACGACAGCTGTCTAACTGATAAAAGTGTATCGGCACAGTTTCATAGAACTGGTTTGTAATACTAGACGATATAGCAATGGAATATATTAGTCACTCACATTTTTGTTGCTCTTAATATACATAATCGAGTTATGAGCTTTACTACATTTCAACTTTTGCTTTAACGAAATTTTATGAGAGAATTTGAGTTGCAAAGATCACGTTTAATGTTGAAAATCGAAAATAGCATGAGAAAAGATCATTTTTGGCTGTATTTTTGTTTTAAAAAATCTATTTTGTAAATTGATTCACGAACTGTTAGATTTTTCGGTTGAAAAAATCCGCGAATAAAAAGAATGACGGTACAAGAGAAGATTATTATTTTTCACGATTGGGTAAAGTGGACGCACGGAATAATAAATCACGGCGTCCTTCGCCTTCAACGTGCACATCGTGCTTGACAGCGAGTAATCTGCAAGGTTGCGTGGCGCTAGGAAAAAAATAATCAGTACGAACAATGGAAGCAGTACCGCGGTTATTAGTGCGAGAAATCCTTCGCGTATACGTTCATTAGTTGCGTTTTTGCATTTTTCATATTTCTCTTTCGTTCTGCGAGAAGTTATAGAAATAATAAATAGAAAGTTATAGAAATAAAAGCGCGTGATTTGGAAGTGCTGAATTTCTTAAAATGACAAAAAGCTTTCTTTATCTTAAATATTTCTTTAACATTTTTTGTTCAATAATTTTTTGTATTTAATTTATGTTCAAAAGTTTAAGTACTTTAGTAAAAAATGTCAACTTTTAGAATTATTGCCATAGTTTTATCAATGCTATCTTTGCGATACTAAAATCACACAATCCTCTCTACAATATGTTATTATCATCAATTTACAAATATGTAATGTGAAAGAGTAATTCCTCTCAACACAATATAGAGCTACGCGCGAGAAAACTACTGACATGATATTATCACGATGTTGTCGCGTATAACGTATAACCGCAAAAATATGTTATTTATTTTATTAGTGTTTTAGTGATACGTGCGACAAAGGATATAGCTAAAACGTGATAACAATATATTACTCTAGATAAAAATACATATATTACTAAATAAAATTGATGTCAATGTGTCTGTAATTTAGCTATACAATTGATAAAATGTTAAATAATTTGTATTTTTCCAGTTTTTCATAAATAATTTTGTTAAAAGATTCTTTATAATCAAGAAACGGATCCAATATTTTGATCAACGGGAGTGAATACGCGCATCATAAAAATTAAACTTCTGGCCGCGAAACTAACGGTATTCGTTCGTGATTATAGATGCGTAATTATGACGATGACATCAGATACGATTTATCTACTTATCAGTTTGCGCGTTTTTAAATAGACGCACTTTAAATACCGCACTTGTTTATGCTCTTTTACATTATCTCGTAGCCCGCGGCGTACGCACAAAAACATTACTAGACCTAAATTAGAATTCATTATTTTGTACATATAATACGTATATGCTGAGATAAAAAGGCAACAAGCTCGACACAATGATTCCTGCATGGCTATCGCGTTGAATCAGATGATATCACAAATTAGATATAGCCATATGTTCCACTGTTATTTTTAATTTGTTTTATTTTTTTACGTGTAATATCGACACATAATATAAATTTTCACAACGCTTCTGATTGGTCTGTATTATTTATTGATTTTGTATACAAACATCGTTTTTAACTTTCGTTTATTAATCTTTGTTTAATTTGCAGATATTTAAATCGTATAAAATTTGTCGGGTTTTTTGTTTTTTTTTACCTGTGGTAAAAATTTCTCTCTCGGAGTCGGTAGTTTTCCGTTTCGTTGTTCCGATCACTTTTATCGTGAAAAGTTGTGCCACGACTCGAGATACGCGGAGTAATAATAATGTTTGTTATGTTAAGATATCTGTCTGCTGTATTTAAAATGTGTTGTTTCGGTCGCACACACAAAACAACAGATTAGTTTCCTGGAAGTGGCGTAGCATAGCGACATGTCAAGCGGGATTGGTTAGATATAAGGGAGCGTATAGCCGCAATGTAGATGATAAGAAACACCGAGTGTAAAGAAAGCTCCCTCTTCAACGTTCGCTGCCACTTGTTGCTATAATATTGCAACGACCTATTGCTTTAATAACTGCAGGCGTTATCGATAATCGAACATAAGCGAAATTGGAAGAATTATTAGACATCTAAAAATAAGTTATTTTATCATAACAAAGATATAAAGGTTACCGGCCAATAACGAGCAACAAGAATGTTGAAATTTAAAAATATATATTATTAACAATGTTAAAATGGGACGTTTCGGCAACACCCGAATATAAGTTGCAATTGCTGTACAAATACTTTAGTCCAATGTCTAATGTCTTTAGTCCAAATATGAGTAAACGAGGATTATCGTGATATTGTTAAACGAAAAAAACCGGAATTGAAGCGCATTTTTAAAAAACTTGCTTAAAAGTTGGAAAGGGTTCATGATTCATTTCTCAGTCGACAATGGGAATGAATCATGCCGAAACGTCCCATTTGAACATTAATATGTATTTGTAAATTTCAACATTCTTGTTGCTCGTTATTGGCCGGTAACCTTTATCTCTTTGTTATATACATACGAGCCTGTTCTTTATTTATTATTTTATCATATCTATTTTTTAGGTTATAGTCTAAAATTACGGGTGCATTACATTAAATACCTTACAATATATTTATGTGTGTAAAGCTGGCGTATTATTTTGTGGAAATTTATAAAGTATTGAGAGTTCTGACTTTATTTTTAATAACTTAATTTTATTAATTTTCTGTAGGTTAGACAAATAGTTCTGATTATTAAAGCACAAAAAATCAGAACAAACTGAGACGCCAGGTTCACGCAGCGTCTCACTTTGTCCCACGGGAATTCTCTTTTAATATTTATTCCTAGATTTTAAGAAAGATTTGGTGAATCGACACCAAGTTCTAGAAAGAGGGACTTTTCTAATCTATATAGAGAATTATGTAACTATTAAAAATAAAGCCAGAACCGACAATACTTTATAAGTTTCCACAAAATAATACACCAACTTCGCACACATACAATACATTTCTCATTTTAATATACGCAGTAATTGGTTTTTAAATAATCATATGACAGTTTTATTTCAATTTGCGGTTGGTGAAAATATGATTTTGTTCTGATATAAAATTACGTAGAGTGGAAATATCCTCGCAACTTTTGATTATTAAGCACTGAAGACAAATCAAAGTTAATGGTTTTTTATATCAGTTGAATTTGGTATGCCATTTATTTTCAACTTGTGAATAATTAAAACGCAATTTTTGGTGACTTAATTCCAAAGCGCGAACAAATAATGAGATTTTATTCTCATTGTCAGTTACTTTCAAGAGCACTTTAAGAGAAACCTAATTTCAGATTTACATTTAGTCACGATATTGAATCTCAAGGACTCGAGAGTTATGAGAAAGATCGATATATCTAATTAAATTTTTGATTACAGAAGATTTTACTTTATATTAGTCGAATCATCCGTCGGTAGAAGAAGTTCTACGACACTCTACATATACATATATACATATATTTATAAATTTATTCTTTACTTAATATCCAACTGTGCGGAATGTAAACAGCTTTTATCCATTGATTTTGCTTTATTTCTCGAAGTTGTGACGCTGTCGCTCGATAGTGAAAACATAGTTCCCATTTTCCCACGTTTTCCAATGTTTCACCAATGGCACATACAAACAAGTCGGAACAAATTCCGCCTATTTATAATCCGCGCTTCGCTTTTGAACGCCTCGGCCAAGGCATTTAGCGCATTTACGCATTTTAGTGCGGGTGTCGACAATAACGTAATATTACGCGTCGCGGTTAATAATAATAATTATTGGATTTGCGCATAATAATAATGCGGCGATTTGACACACTTGCTAATTAATAACGGTTCTTGTGTCAACTATTAATCAATTATTACATTCCTATGTAATAATTGTTATGCTTTATATTGTTACGCTATAATCTCGTTTGTCTTGCACAAAAGGACATTGGTTTTTTTTTTATATAAGTATATGTATAAATCTTTCAACAAAGTATACTAATTCCTTAGAAAGAAAGTACGCTATTTATTCTGTTGGCAGATATTTCGATCAATTTTGAATAATTTTTTTATTTAATTAACAATTGTTAATTATTGATTACTTTTGCTTTTAATTTATTTTATTCACTTGAAATTTATATATCTGGTACATTTTGTTAAATACTTTGATAGCTGAATTATTGAAAATCTGTTAATGGAAAAGTAATATGATAAAGTAATCTAATGAAAATTGACTATATATATCTACTTTTTATATATATACTTAAACTAAATAACCTGATTTTGTTACGCGCCAGATGATTTTCGGAATTTTGTCATGTACTAATCTGGCCGGCTTCATGCATCGTAAAGCCAGCTGCAATGTTGTAGGAAATTTGCTCACTTCCTCGTCGATACGATCGGCAGTCGTTTAAAGGTCGTGGACATATGCCAGAGACCACTATACTTGGCACTTGAAAAGCGACATTAATACAAGTTCGGTAAGAATCGTGCAACGGTGTACATATACATATATCCATATATATTCGCATATGATGATTTTTACTGAAATTGTGTTGATGTCGCCTTTCAAGTGCCAAGTATAGTGGTTTCAGTTGTATTTTGTATATATGTGTATATAAAATTAAAAATTTTTTATTATTTGCTTAAATGTATATAAATAAATAAAAATCTTAGATTGATATAATATTAATGTGATATTTTTATGACGGAAAATAGGAAGGAAATAACAGTCGGAAAAGAAATCGGAATTAAAACAAAAATGTAAAAAAAGAGATAAGAATTATAACAATAGCAATAATATTGTAGGAAAATATTTAATTACAATATTTGATTGTATTTGAGTTATTCTCACGTATAAAGTACAGCTCAGTTGCGTGTATAAGCGTCTGTAAATAAATTCGGTTGATCGACCGACGTCGTACATTGTGTAAATATTAACAGAGAGGGAATTGAGTTACGACGGGGATGTTGCTGGGAAAACTGATACCAGATCCGAACTAATTAATAACCTATGTATTTGCGTCATTACCATTTCGCAACTCATCGATTACACGCCTACGTTGCATTTCCGGTCGCATAATGGATCATCATACAACAGTGTAACAATATTTTACTCAGCTGAACAAATCCTGATATACGACTTTGCAGTTTTGAAAAATGGCTTGAAAGAAGAACGGGAGAGGAATGAGGTCGTTAAGTTGCATCAGTACATAAAATACATTTTAATATATATTTTTCATATTCAAAAATATAATTTGTCAAACATGAGAAGATTACAAAAATTTTATATTAAATTTTATATTAAATAAATAAATCATATTACATATTGTACGCGACAGAAATAATGGAAGTCTTTTACGATCATACGTTGATATCGTATATCGCCGATATCGATAATGTTATTGAGAAATATTTTTACTGTAGCAAATATCAGTTTTTTTTATTCATGACAATTGTAATATTTCTCTCGAATACTTTTTCTTCTCTATCTATTTATCTATCTATCTCTTCCTCTCCTATCTCTATCTCTACCCCTGCTAATACCTTGTGAATACCTTTTTGTGCATTAAAATGTTCGTTTTTATATTTTTTTTATTTTTCGAAAAACGATCAATTTTGTTGTCATCCATTCAAAAATTGCGTCTATAAATTACGGAAGATAAGTAAAATACAGTAAGTAGTATAATACCACAATACATGTGTTTCCCCGTGAATGTTCGACTACGAGGCAAACAGGGATATTATTCTAACAATGTATTCAATGTCAATGCCATTACGCCAGCATTATCATCAATTAACTCGAGTTCTTTTAAACAAGCGAACGTTTATCTATATTGCTGGCAAGTGCGTTACGAAATACGCGATAACGCGATATCCGGTGTTACGACTTTGTTATCATATATTTCTGCCTTGAATAATAGTTATCCAAGATTGTGCGATTCAATAAACTCTCAAGTTTAGTTGTGCCGTTGTATCTCATTGTATTATATGTGTATCCTCTCACACATCTAAAAAAAAAAAAAAATTAGAAAGAGGGATATACCGATTTTTTTCTCAACATTGATCTTTCGCTAGCCACTTAAGGAAAAATCATTATTTTCATGCGAGGAAGCAGAATATCATAATATTAATAATTTAAGAAAGCTATAGTGCGAAACAATGACACTTACGTTACAGTAGCAAATGAGTATTAGTGTTATACATATGTTTATGAATTATTATGAATTATATATATGAATTGAGAAAGAGAAAGGTATTTAACACTTTAGTTTGCCGCATCGCACCGTCTAGCCGCGAAAACGTTTGCAGACGCGTACCGGAATTCCAGCTCGATGTATTTCGACGTGCTCCGACGTTCTCATTGATGTAGCATTCTCGTTTATTGAGGCTCGTGTATATATATACAGCGGCCGCCGTGGTGAATGACGTCAACGTCGAAGCGTTAACCGCGCGTCGAATCGGGACAACGCGGCAAGTCGATCGTCTGTCATTTCCATCTCCGTCGCTCGCCCCCACCGTCCACCCTCGCAAAACTCATCCCTGCTATCGACGCCGAATGATATCGGGCGACGCCGCGTGTCGCGCCGTCCGCATAACGGGGTAATGACATAGTAGTCACCATCAACGTGTAGCACGTCGCCTGTACTACGCACATCGTGCGTGCGTCAGTGTCTCCCAACTGTAATTTTATAAGGATAGAGAGGGAACTTGTGTAGACTGTAGAGGATGGACGAGAGAGAGACGACGCGAATCTCGTGTTAAGAATTAAAAATGTTATTTTCCATTCGTTTATTAACTTTTCGTTCCTTGATTGGGGTATCGATCAAGCAGATTCTCGAACGCTGTTAACTTTACGCGAAGAACGTGCTGTTTAAATCGGAAAGGTCGGAGTGATGAAAAGCCGAGCGAGTAATCTAGCGCCAATAAAGTAATCCAATTACGTAATGCAAATTAACTTGCGATTACGTAATAGCTGTAGAAGACCGTAGCCGCGCGCTCGTGTACGCGACGCTTAATAAAATTCATCAGAAGATAGCGAACTGAGAGCGCGCGGGCATCACCGGGCATCTATTTTTGCGTTATGGAATCTCGACGTCTCGGGGCTTGGGGAGCACTGATTCACGCGGGTACTCGGATGAGTGCGCGTGCCCGCTTACAACGGCGATCATCCATCCATCCATTCCGCCCATCACCCACGCGATTTCGCGTTGCACCCACACAAATTCTGTTGCGACGCAACAGTCTAGCGTAGCTGATGCGAAGCATGGGCGCCGGCGTCGCTCGAAAATTGAGGGATACAAACAGGAAGTCAAGCCGGGCGCCATCAGTATTTATTCACTGTCTCTGACCGTGTCATCTGTTGAACGATAGAAAGATGGATAGTCCGTCAAAAGAATGAAGAATGATTGAAAATTTGTCGATCCTGCAAACACTTGGAATATATTTTAATTTTCAATTCAAGTGAAAGCTTCATTGCCGAGATATTTTAATACTGAGAATTGGAATATAGATAATGTAAATATCCGTCAGCTTTTCTGTCGAGTAGATCTACGTAATTTGTGTTTCTTTTTTTCTTTTTTAACGGCGCATGGTTAGGCAAGACATCACGCTCGCACGGCTACAAGAATTTTAATATGCTCGCTACAGGGGTGTCTAGGGACGTCGGCGTCTCGTAGTCACAATGTACAGGAATACGCGTATCTCCTACGCGATAAAAAAAGCGACGACGCTGCGACCCAGCATTACTTACGTATAACGTAGTTGGTCGAAGATAAAGCGTAGGAAGAGCTTACTGAACCGTTGCCAAGCAACCGATTGACCTAGATAGTTGGGTGTCGGTCGCGAACACGATTGTCCCCCTGCGAACAAAGTTGCCCTGGGGGCGTCTCGTTGTCGCCCAGGAGGCCTTAGGGTTCGAACAGTCAAAGGGGATGATAATTTGCGGGTTTAACGAAAAAGAATGAAAGAGATGGGCAACGAAGGGGGGGCGTTAAAACCGTTATAATCTGGGATGAGTTCAATCTTTCATTCTGTCACTTATCACGAGTAAATATACGATAATTCTCGCGTCTATAAGAGATTTGAATTCATCGAAGATATATCGGCTTCCATTCTTAACGTTATAAAGATTTGAGAAAGAGAGAATAGCAGGAATTTTTTTTAATTTTTATAAGACTTTGTTATAATATTTTTAGATCAGCTTTGAGTACAATTAAAAGTCTCGTGACAGAATATAGCGTGAATTAAAATCTGAATGAGTTTAATCTTTTATATTTGGGTACGATAAAATAATCCATCAATTGTCACGCTCAATATACGATATGTGACAAATTTGAATTCATTGAAAATATATCGATTTTAATTCTTGACGACAAACGGAAAGAACAGCAGAAAATCTTTAAAATTTTTATAACTTTGTAATAGTATCCTTAGGCTCCATCAATTTTGATTAGGGTAAACTTGGGTAAGATGGCTATACAGAAAAGATGGCCAACTTATGTTCTTTCAATCTAAGCTCACCATGAAACATCGAATGAACATGGGTTGGTCATCTTTCCTGTATGGCCATCTTACCCGAGTTTACCCTACAATAAAAGTCAATAGAATATAGCGTGAATTAATGAATTTGAAGTACAATTTAAATAGTCACTATCGAATCGATTGTATAGCGCGAGAATGCGATAGTTTATCGAGGCGATTCAACTTTTTTAAGGAAATACATCACTCTATTTATTTATCCATACACTTATCTTTGCCGCGTCTCAGTTTTACTCATTATCCTACTTCTGAATGAAATTGAAGCTCGAATTAATTCTTGAACTTTTAATCCTTGCTCCAACGCAAGATATTAGTTTCGTTCTTTATGCCCTGCATTTCTTTTAATCGATTCTCCATTTCCTCGGTATTGTCAAGAAATGTTGCGGTGAAATATTACGCGAGATAAATCTCTTTGGTTCAGCTTGTCTCTTTCCGCAAGAATGGAATCGATATTTTACGCTGGTATGACCAGGATTATTAAAACTATTCTTTATTATGCTCTTCCATTTATTATATTATCTTAATGACAGTGACATAATTTACAATTCGTTTAATGATTACGATTACAGCGTATTGTCCGATAATTATTGAACTGTTATGAAATGCGCAATATACATATAACAAATGCTTGAATATTTAAAAAATGTATAATATAAGAAATTATTCGAATAATTTTGTTTAACGTTTGCTCTATTTATTTATTTGGAAGTTTTAATATACCACGTATAGGAAAAGTTTCATACTTAACTTTAGTCGATTTAAGTTACGAAGAGCAGATCATTAATATTTTCAATCGACTACGTTATACATTAATAATTCTATGATATTTTAACTTGTCTCCAACAAATTAATTATTAATATACTTCCCTATGTATTAGAAGTTTAAGCGGATTACTATGCCGAGTCATTCACACTGTGACGTCAACGCTGTGACGTCATTGAGCCTTAATCGGCCGGATTTTCTGGTCGAGTTCTTGTGTGAAGTCGCCATAGTTATTTATTACGATTTAATATTATTTGAAATATTCTCGAGAAATGGCGTATACACACACATGCAAATTATTATAAATAAATTAATTAATAACTTAGGTTTTCTGCATCTGTATGATAAGAACTGTACATTATTAAAATTGGTTATTACGATAAACTGAGTTAATAACTATCAGTACATAAGAATATAATAGGATTTTTATCAAACGAATGAAATTGTATTTAATCAACATTTATTTACCACAAAAATTAAAATGTCGACAGTTTGCGCGAGGAAGCGAAGTAAGCAATGCTAGCAACGAGACGGATGCGGGAAATCGATTGCTTTGCAATTATTGTAATAAATGTTCTCGCTTCCGCGTGTTCCGCATCCCGCATTGGTCTATACGGAACGTTGCTTCCCCGGATAATTACTTTAGCTTGTTCGGCGCGGATTAAACTCGTTGGTTAGATAAATGTCTCGTACACGAATCCACTTTTTTCACCATGTTTTTTTGATTAATCGCAATCTGTGAGTAGTCGTTGCTTTCTAACAGTTACGATGCCGCGATGGTCGGATTTCCACTGTTAAATATAGGACACAAAATGCCAAACGAGTAAAATGCTAAAGAAAATGATTCCAAATGGGATGAGCTTATCTTAGAAAAGCTACGTTGCAATTATATAGATACGTGGGTGACGTATAAGAAAAATAAACACGATAAATTTATTTGTGCAGAGAAAATAAGAAATTAATCAAAATAAAGGATGCTCTTAGCATTGATAAGTACTCTGTCACATTTAAAAACATGTTTTTAAAACAAAAACAGTAATATGTAACTAATAAATGTTTTAATATTGAAGATGGCTCAAAACAGAGCCGAAACGATCGATGTTTAATTATATGTTTTGTATTGCTAATTAACGAATGTTTTATATGAAAAACTAAACACACTGGTAACCGCATAGTACTCAATGTCTTTTAATTTGTAATTTGTTTGATTTCATTATTGAGTCCTCAGTTAATTATTGTTATTTAAATAATGATATTGATTTAAAAAAAGATCAACGATATGCAGTTCATCAGAAATGACGTACGTAAAATTTTGAGTAACTTATTTACATTTTATAATTTAAGATGACTGATTGTGAGAAGTGCACAGAATTGAAACAGATGATCAACTATGCGTTTCTTATACAAATATTTTCTTGGAAAGCGCTTTCTTTCGGTTCTGCTAAGCTTTCGCGGTGAGAGATGTGCGCAACGCTCGTTCTGTATACCCGGCATGAATCACGAAGCGAATCCTTGAAAGGAATTCTATGTCGTAATTGTTACGTTCTCGCAGATATAATCACCGCGTTCCCGCTCTCGATCGATAAAATACCATTGAAATTCGCGCGGTGACAGAAGCTGTGCGTGATATCTTTTTTATCTTTTTTACGTAGTAATATCTTCTTTCAAGAGTAATGTCTGCACTCTTGCTCAACAAAGTTGACGTCCACACAACGATGACTATTTTTAAATAAGTGTATTAACTTTACGTGATAACTCGTTAAGTTATACCAGTACATTTTTCTAGCAATAAACTTCTGTAATTATTTGACTTCTCGAATTTCACTTTTTGAGATCTTTGCCGTATATTTGCGATGACTACCTCGTGTGTCAACCTTCCATTTCTATTTTCTTTTCCAGTCTTGCAATTCCTGCAAAACGATGTAGTTATGTCTGTACAACTTAACTGAGTGTCACTTAACATGTTGCTTCCGTACGTTAATATATCTTTACGTAACACTCTGTGAGACAACACGTCCCGATGATGGCCATCGGCGCCCGCTAATGTGAAAAGCATGGCGCGTCGTCGGCTACGTCAGGAAGCTATGACAATACCGTCAGGATGTCGTTATGTGCCAGAAAATGATAATGTCGGCCACTCCGAATAGAATTAGGTCGGAAATGCCGGTCACGGATGCCGCTTCTGCGGCATCGCGAAAAAATGTTCGAAAGTATTTTAGCTAAAAACGTGAGGTGAAACGCGTTCTAAGGTTTAATTATAAAGTTTTTACTAGTGTACGAAATGCAGAAAAAGAACTTGTTTGATCTACATCTCAAAGCTTATGTATAAACAAGATATAAGCGCGTGATTTATTATGATGTAAATGTTATAAGGAAAGATTTATTGCTATATAATATCCTAAATTCCATATAAATAGAATGTAATAAAGTCGCTCTTCTGTGGGTAGAGCATTAAATATAACTATAGTTATTTATTATTATTATTAATTAAAGCACGTAGTAAGATTCTAATAAGAATAAAACATAAAACGAAATTGCGATATAATGAGCTTAACTTGACAATATGACGAAGTTCATTGAACTTATTCAGATTTAATATGATATAAATAAGACAATATTTATCCAGATCTATATTTATCGTTTTTTTAAATCTTTTTTTATCTTAACGCATAGTGCGTAACGTAGGTTTTACGTCAATTGAGCAATATATTTCAGAGGATATTTATTTGGATCAATTGCGCACGGCGTGCGCACGCACAGGTGTTATTACAATATGTTCGTTATCGAAAATGGTACTGACGTCGATCTCCGATTTACTCAATATTCTGTTTATCCTACTCAATGATTTCTGTCAGTGCACGACAGTGGAATAACATGATGTTCGCGTCAATATTTTTATCAAATTACTGTACGCACAGCTGTCGTGACATTATCGTTAACAAAATGCTTCATTATCGTTAATTTATTGCCTACGGGCACTTGGATTTAGCAATAGATAAGTATATACATGTATGTATATAC
>NW_020222586.1:347696-350205 GCF_003070985.1 Temnothorax curvispinosus
TATTCATTTGCATCTTTTAATATGTAAAATCATTAACTTCCGCTTAATGCTTTTTAGCCCTATGCTTTTCTCAGATTTTTTTACAGTTATACCCATCTTCGAAAAAATAGCGATAATTTTTTCGAGACTATACACATGTATATATAATCAAGAACATTGTCATAGCACTTACATAAGAAAAGGAAACGACTGAAGATGCAGATGGACTGTTTATCAGGATACATAAATTAGCACGTATATTATGTAGCGCTCACATTAGTGATCGATAGTGCAGCGAAAGTTTTTACAATTCCGCAAACGCGCTTAATCACCGCAAATTAATTAATAGCTCGCGCGTCGCGTCGAATCCGTGATGTCTTCTATCACGCTTGACGAAAACAAATTGCTGCCTCCCATTTCCGGTCATTCCGTAATTGTTATCTTTCTTCATCGCGACTCTTCCGCTTTTCTTGCGTCTCGTCAATGAGATACGTGATTAGCAGTCAGGGTCCCTGTGTGTGCAACGCAACGTAACGCAACGTAACGCAACGCGACGCGACGCGCGAGTATGTATAAGCACGCAATTCCTCGCACGTAGAAAACCGCATTCGTATATCGCGGACGCGTTAGCAGCCGTATCCTAAATACGCAGAGGAACAGCGGTGGACGGCTGTCGCGCAGCTACGCGCTAAGCGCGTATGCTGAGTCGCTGAGTATGATATACCGGTTGCTCTTGACATTATAGTAACATCATCCACGCGCGCTTCGGCGATTCGCTCCTCCGCTTGGCGTGGCTCTTGCTCGGACTCGACAGCCCGAGGCATTTTCGTAACGCCGATGGACATACTTAACGTATAACGTAATATTTGGCGAAGCCTTGTCACTCGATGCACACTGATTCTGATGAATGACGTTCGCCCAGCTAAATTACCCGATTGCCATGCACGGTGACGAAACATTGAGGCTTGACTAGATGTCTTTCGTCCTTTTTTTTCCGAAAGACAGAAAAGTTCGCGTTAGGTAATGATATATTTAATTTGTGAGAATTTTATAAAAATCTCTCTCTGGCGAGTGTAAAAGAATTATCAGATGGATTTTTTTTTCGCGTACTGTGTTAAGTACAGCTACGAACTAGTACAAGACTATCAACGCCTCGATGCATTGAGTACAATAGACGTTATAACCCGTAATTATGTTGTCAAACTACTTGATACGATGAAACAAAGCTTGTCAGGGTTCATTAATGCATTCCTTTTATAGTCGAGCTATATGAGAGATCGCCTACGGCGTGTTTTATAGAAGAGACTCTCGCGCTAAGCTGGCTACATCATGTAATCTGCATTCGATCCACTCTGCGTCCTCTTCTGGTTCTAAGGTGTAATGCACGAAAAATCGATCGTAGCGTTTTTTTTTTCCTTGAAACATTTATCCAGGTTTCCTTAGAAGGTATCGATTGATGTTTATTTTGTCCCGCTATTATACTCAAGAAACGCAATTACACCCAGGTGACGGCGCACGATAAATCCCCACGAGATGTGGCGCTTAATTTTTTAAGACTCCCCATCGATCCTGCGCTAGTAAGACAAGGTTACCGTCCCGGTTCGCGATATTGCGAAACCGCGTTCCGCATTCTTTTCCAATTATCCGTCTTACATCTTCCACGCATCTTTTGCGAAATGAGGCCTACTAACGCACTTTTTTTTTATAATCTACGACGAAGTCGATCGTGTGAAAAATAGTCAACTCTCATGAGAAAAACTTATAAGTTGTTCTGCGACAGTTGTGGTCGTATACGATAGTTTGAATTTACTTTCAAGAGAAGTCACAGACTGTTAAAAGTGTATTTTATCACGATATGCACAAAATAATAAATAAGTAAAAATAGTTCGATACTGCATTGACTAAATCTGGAATACGGATTTAGTAATCTGAAGCTAAAACAATTTTTATTTTTTATATATTAAATAGACGAAGATTTTATATTGCAATACAGTCTGTCTTGTTGTTGATATAATCTTCGATATAATTAACCATATTTTGAGGGATATTTTATAAAAATCCAACACGTTCTTCCTTAAAGAATTGAATGCTGCTTATTTATTATAGAATTCATTATTGTCTTGAATTAATTAATATACGGATCGATTTATCGTTATAAACAGCATTTCTTCTGCAATCGTATAAGTTTCGCTGTAGTAAAACGAATTGTGGGAGGTACACGTATCGGCAAAGTGTCGAGAGCGCGACTTTCGATAGGAACGGGGACAATTTTAAGACCTGTTCCTTCAACAATTCGTTCGTCGAGAGCGGGTAGATAATGGCGCCAGCGTGAATGTAGTCAACCTTGTGCGTTACCTACCACACCCTGATTCTGGATGCAAAAGCCGAGAGCTCGGTTTTCACCAGTTTCAAACACTGGAAGGCCGCAAGTGACAGGAAAATCGATTTTTATTTTTCGTCACGTCACGTCGATAATTTCATTATCTCTCTCTCTCTCTCTCTCTCTCTCTCTCTCTCTCTCTCTCTCTCT